>NW_026991302.1:507500-509470 GCF_036370855.1 Dromaius novaehollandiae | reverse complement strand
CCCTAACCCTAACCCTAACCCTAACCCTAACCCTAACCCTAACCCTAACCCTAACCCTAACCCTAACCCTAACCCTAACCCTAACCCTAACCCTAACCCTAACCCTAACCCTAACCCTAACCCTAACCCTAACCCTAACCCTAACCCTAACCCTAACCCTAACCCTAACCCTAACCCTAACCCTAACCCTAACCCTAACCCTAACCCTAACCCTAACCCTAACCCTAACCCTAACCCTAACCCTAACCCTAACCCTAACCCTAACCCTAACCCTAACCCTAACCCTAACCCTAACCCTAACCCTAACCCTAACCCTAACCCTAACCCTAACCCTAACCCTAACCCTAACCCTAACCCTAACCCTAACCCTAACCCTAACCCTAACCCTAACCCTAACCCTAACCCTAACCCTAACCCTAACCCTAACCCTAACCCTAACCCTAACCCTAACCCTAACCCTAACCCTAACCCTAACCCTAACCCTAACCCTAACCCTAACCCTAACCCTAACCCTAACCCTAACCCTAACCCTAACCCTAACCCTAACCCTAACCCTAACCCTAACCCTAACCCTAACCCTAACCCTAACCCTAACCCTAACCCTAACCCTAACCCTAACCCTAACCCTAACCCTAACCCTAACCCTAACCCTAACCCTAACCCTAACCCTAACCCTAACCCTAACCCTAACCCTAACCCTAACCCTAACCCTAACCCTAACCCTAACCCTAACCCTAACCCTAACCCTAACCCTAACCCTAACCCTAACCCTAACCCTAACCCTAACCCTAACCCTAACCCTAACCCTAACCCTAACCCTAACCCTAACCCTAACCCTAACCCTAACCCTAACCCTAACCCTAACCCTAACCCTAACCCTAACCCTAACCCTAACCCTAACCCTAACCCTAACCCTAACCCTAACCCTAACCCTAACCCTAACCCTAACCCTAACCCTAACCCTAACCCTAACCCTAACCCTAACCCTAACCCTAACCCTAACCCTAACCCTAACCCTAACCCTAACCCTAACCCTAACCCTAACCCTAACCCTAACCCTAACCCTAACCCTAACCCTAACCCTAACCCTAACCCTAACCCTAACCCTAACCCTAACCCTAACCCTAACCCTAACCCTAACCCTAACCCTAACCCTAACCCTAACCCTAACCCTAACCCTAACCCTAACCCTAACCCTAACCCTAACCCTAACCCTAACCCTAACCCTAACCCTAACCCTAACCCTAACCCTAACCCTAACCCTAACCCTAACCCTAACCCTAACCCTAACCCTAACCCTAACCCTAACCCTAACCCTAACCCTAACCCTAACCCTAACCCTAACCCTAACCCTAACCCTAACCCTAACCCTAACCCTAACCCTAACCCTAACCCTAACCCTAACCCTAACCCTAACCCTAACCCTAACCCTAACCCTAACCCTAACCCTAACCCTAACCCTAACCCTAACCCTAACCCTAACCCTAACCCTAACCCTAACCCTAACCCTAACCCTAACCCTAACCCTAACCCTAACCCTAACCCTAACCCTAACCCTAACCCTAACCCTAACCCTAACCCTAACCCTAACCCTAACCCTAACCCTAACCCTAACCCTAACCCTAACCCTAACCCTAACCCTAACCCTAACCCTAACCCTAACCCTAACCCTAACCCTAACCCTAACCCTAACCCTAACCCTAACCCTAACCCTAACCCTAACCCTAACCCTAACCCTAACCCTAACCCTAACCCTAACCCTAACCCTAACCCTAACCCTAACCCTAACCCTAACCCTAACCCTAACCCTAACCCTAACCCTAACCCTAACCCTAACCCTAACCCTAACCCTAACCCTAACCCTAACCCTAACCCTAACCCTAACCCTAACCCTAACCCTAACCCTAACCCTAACCCTAACCCTAACCCTAACCCTAACCCTAACCCTAACCCTAACCCTAACCCTAACC
>NW_026991302.1:300000-502500 GCF_036370855.1 Dromaius novaehollandiae | reverse complement strand
AAAGTGAAAATAGACAATCAGGGAAAAGGAGAAGAAAAAGGCATAAGAGACAGACAAAGAAAAAAAGAATAGGAAACAGAACAGAGGACCAAAAAATTAAAATAAGAACAAGACAAAACCTTCTGCCTTCTTCTTATTTTAAAAGGTCAAAAGAGCAAGAGCAAAGAGGAAAAGGGCAAGAGCAAATGTGTGGCGCATGCAGTTCAAATAAGACAACAGAAACAAACAGCAAAACCATCTTTATTTGAAAGGAGACACACACACCACCATCTTTATTGTTTTATTGCACAAAAAAAATCATCATCACAACATACAAAACATAACAAGCCCACACTCTACAAGAGCTGCACACACTCTTCAGCATTCACCTCTACATTCTCACCGCTACTACTCTCATCAGTTGGCAAGCGCCTCCAGTCTTTTGGACAGCTCCCAGTAACAACGTTACTGGACACCTCCAAAAACTGCCCTGCCTACAAAACCCCCCGGTCCCCAGCCAAAGCTCCGCACCAACATTGGCGATGATCATCGCCTCGCAGAGCGGCCGGGACCGGGGGAAAAAAAACCCAGCCGGGGGAAAAAAAAAAAATCCCCCAGCTGGGGTTTTTTTTAAATATTTTAAAATAAATTCTAACTACAACCTGGAAAAAGAAAAACACATGCATACAAAGTTAGACACACTCACCACCAAGCCCACCCAACAACCACACAGCTGCCCACTCACTCCCACCACAATCATTCTACCTCCCTACAGTAACAGGCAAGCGCCTCCAGTCTTTCGGACAGCTCCCAGTAACAGCATTACTGGACACCTCCAAAAACTGCCCTGCCTACAAAACCCCCAGCCCCCAGCCACAGCTCCGCACCAACATTGGCAATGATCATCGCCTCGCAGAGCGGCCGGGACCGGGGGAAAAAAAACCCAGCCGGGGGAAAAAAAAAAATCCCCCAGCTGGGGTTTTTTTTTAAATTATTTTAAAATAAATTCTAACTACAACCTGGAAAAAGAAAAACACATGCATACAAGATTAGACACACTCACCACCAAGCCCACCCAACTGCCCACACACTCCCACCACAGACAGTCATCACAGCTACTAACAAAACCACATGCTTCCATCCTTGTTTAAAGATAACACTATCCTGCCATGAATAGAACCCCCCCCCCGCCCCCAAAATGGCCATGCCAATAAAAAAAATTAAAGAAAAAACCTACTTTTATCTCTTACTGACACAACCCCCCCCCCAAAAAAAAAAAAAGAAAAAACAAAATAAGTGTTTCATAGATACATTATTCTGCTCTGGCAACTACCATTACTACACCCACAGGCAAGGCAGCTCCAAACACACACACAGACACGTACACACAGACACGTACACACAGACACGTACACACAGACACGTACACACACCCTCCATGCAAAAAACAATGCCAGCACAGAAGATGCTGCCAGCCAGAAAGCCCTACAATGCCACGACCGTGCGGCTCTGGTGCTCTCCACGAGACCAGAAAAGAGTCAGATGCCACCATCTGTGACAGAAAGGGGCCAGCAAAGCGAGGAACGGCCATGCGGAAGAGGCTGGCAAGAAAGACCCGAGGCTCTGATGACACAGGGAAGAAAACCCTGAAAGGGCACCAGGAGGATGCAAAATAAGAGAGGCCTCAGAAAACACACGACCAACAAGACCTGAATGATGGCTGCCAAGATGATTGGCCAGAAACAATGCAGAATCACAGTGACAGACTGCTGCTTTCAGCTGCCTGCACAGAACAAGATGATCATTGGAGCAATGCAGATGAGTCGGTCAAGACCAGACAAAAGACAGCAGATGCCTGTTGCACTAGCACTACAAAGCATATGCTGTGCTCCTTGAGCACAAAGAGCAAGGGCAACATCAAGACCTGAGCAAAAGATAGCACAGCTACAACACACACCACATAGACTACACAACACAGACACAGGCTGGAGCTGCCCTGCCTGACACCCACCCTCACTTTCTGCCATGCACACCCCACTGCCTCTGCCTCACACACACAAACACACACACACACACCCCCCGCAACACCCTTTGCCCATGCACTTCGCTTTTGCAGTGCTCTGCATCACTGTTGCTCCTCAAGAGGCATCCTCAACAGCAGACACATCCTCTGCAGCAGCCACACCCTCTGATCTTCTTTTGCTCACCACATTTGCCTTCATCACCTGCCAAACCAGAGCACAAGCAGTCACCCCCTTGCCAGTCAGCTCCATCCCCATCTGCAAGGGCACCCTCCACCAAAGCGCCATTGGCGCTCCACTCACCTGCACCGCAACAACTCCAAACGCCAACATCCTGCCTGGGGGGAAGCCCGTGGCGCCTGGAAAAAAACAAAATAACAAAGTGACTCTTCTGCCAGGCAGCGCTCACCAGCCCTACAACATCCAGCTCCGATCCACTCACCTGAAAGTCTCAGCCACGCCTGGGAAAGGCCCACAGCAGACCTGAAAAAACAGAGAAAAAGGCATCACCAAGAGGCAGCCCAACACCACCCACCCCACAATAAAATCAGACCCAACAAGCTCCCCCGCTCACCTGCTCAGGCTCTTCTCAGCACTCAGCTGCTTCTCTCCACAACTTCCCGCAAAACCTGCAAGCACAGAGAGAAATCACACACTCAGGCGATGCCTGCAACACCACCACTCCAGTCCATCACGGACACACTCCACACACCACCATGGCTAACACCCACAGGCAAGGCAGCTCCAGCCCCAAAAACACACAGACAAACAAATAGCAGACACAAACACAGAGGACAGCCCTACACAAAAAAAACCCTATTCCTACACATAAGACTGCCGGCCAGAAAGAGCCGCACGGTCGTGGCGTCGTAGCGCCGAGGCTCTGGACGAGCCCAGAAAAGAGTCAAACGTCAATGGCCAGGATGGAAAGGGACCGGCAAAGCTCAGAAGAGTGATGCAGAGGAGGCCAGCGAGAAAGACCCGAGGCCATGATGACGCAGGGAAGGAAACCCTGAAAGGGCGCCAGCGAGACACAAAACAAGAGCGGCCCCGGAAGAGGTGCGGCCGATGAGGCCTCGACGGTGGCCACGACTATGACGGACCGCAAACGGCCACGATGCACAGTCAGAGTCACAGACCACCCCTTTCAGCTGCCTGTGCAGAACAAGACGTAGTCCATTGGAGCAATGCTGATGAGTCTGGCCAGGCGAAAGACAATGGATGCCTGCCACACTACTGCTGCAGAGCATAGGCTGTGCTCCTTGAGCACAAAGAGCAAGAGCAACATCAAGACCTGAGCAAAAGATAGCACAGCTACAACACACACCACATAGACTACACAACAACACAGACACAGGCTGGAGCTGCCCTGCCTGACATCCACCCTCGCTTTCTGCCATGCACACCCCACTGCCTCTGCCTCACACACACCACTCATCCAGAACAACCCTCCACTCTACACTGAACATCAGCACGCACACACACACACACACACACATACACAGAAACTGAGGATGCCCCAACACCCTTTGCCCCTCAACTTAACTGTGGCAGTGCTGTAGGTCACTGGTCCTCAAGAGCCATCCTCAGCAGCAGCCGCGTCCACACTGATCTTCCTTTGCTCACCACATTTGCCTTCATCACCTGCAAAACCAGAGCACAAGCAGTCACTCTCTTGCCAGTCAGCTCCATCCCCATCTGCAAGGGCACCCTCCACCAAAGCGCCATTGGCACTCCACTCACCTGCACCGCAACAACTCCAATGCCTGGGGAGGAAGCCCGTGGCGCCTGGAAAAAAACAAAATAACAAAGTGACTCTTCTGCCAGGCAGCGCTCACCAGCCCTACAACATCCAGCTCCGATCCACTCACCTGAAAGTCTCAGCCACGCCTGGGAAAGGCCCACAGCAGACCTGAAAAAACAGAGAAAAAGGCATCACCGACAGGCAGCCCAACACCACCCACCCCACAATAAAATCAGACCCAACAAGCTCCCCCGCTCACCTGCTCAGGCTCTTCTCAGCACTCAGCTGCTTCCCTCCACAACTTCCCGCAAAACCTGCAAGCACAGAGAGAAATCACACACTCAGGCGATGCCTGCAACACCACCACTCCAGTCCATCACGGACACACTCCACACACCACCATGGCTAACACCCACAGGCAAGGCAGCTCCAGCCCCAAAAACACACAGACAAACAAATAGCAGACACAAACACAGAGGACAGCCCTACACAAAAAAAACCTGTTCCCACACATAAGACACTACTGGCCAGGAAGAGCCACACAGTGGTGGCATCGTAGGGCCTAGGCTCTGGACGAGCCCAGAAAAGAGTCAAACGTCAATGCCCAGGATGGAAAGGGACCGGCAAAGCTCAGAAGACTGACACAGAGGAGGCCGGCGAGAAAGTCCCAAGGCCATGATGACGCAGGGAAGGAAACCCTGAAAGGGCGCCAGCGAGACGCAAAACAAGAGCGGCCCCGGAAGAGGTGCGGCCGATGAGGCCTCGACGATGGCCGCAACTATGACTACACTGCAAACGGCCACAATGCAGAGTCACAGTGACAGACTGCCCCTTTCAGCTGCCTGTGCAGAACAAGATGTAGTCCATTGGAGCAATGCTGATGAGTCTGGCCAGGCGAAAGACAATGGATGCCTGCCACACTACCGCTGCAGAGCATAGGCTGTGCTCTTTGAGCACAAAGAGCAAGAGCAACATCAAGACCTGAGCAAAAGATAGCACAGCTACAACACACACCACATAGACTACACAACAACACAGACACAGGCTGGAGCTGCCCTGCCTGACATCCACCCTCACTTTCTGCCATGCACACCCCACTGCCTCTGCCTCACACACACCACTCATCCAGAACAACCCTCCACTCTACACTGAACATCAGCACACACACACACAGAAACTGAGGATGCCCCAACAGCCTTTGCCCCTCAACTTAACTGTGGCAGTGCTGTAGGTCACCGGTCCTCAAGAGCCATCCTCAGCAGCAGCCGCATCCACACTGATCTTCCTTTGCTCACCACATTTGCCTTCATCACCTGCCAAACCAGAGCACAAGCAGTCACCCCCTTGCCAGTCAGCTCCATCCCCATCTGCAAGGGCACCCTCCACCAAAGCGCCATTGGCGCTCCACTCACCTGCACCACAACAACTCCAAACGCCAACATCCTGCCCGGGGGGAAGCCCGTGGCGCCTGGAAAAAAACAAAATAACAAAGTGACTCTTCTGCCAGGCAGCGCTCACCAGCCCTACAACATCCAGCTCCGATCCACTCACCTGAAAGTCTCAGCCACGCCTGGGAAAGGCCCACAGCAGACCTGAAAAAACAGAGAAAAAGGCATCACCAAGAGGCAGCCCAACACCACCCACCCCACAATAAAATCAGACCCAACAAGCTCCGCCGCTCACCTGCTCAGGCTCTTCTCAGCACTCAGCTGCTTCTCTCCACAACTTCCCGCAAAACCTGCAAGCACAGAGAGAAATCACGTGCTCAGGCGATGCCCGCAACACCACAGCCCATCCACATCAGGCATTCGCTCCCACACCTTTTCCTGCTCCACTCTCCCATCCCAACTGCTGGGCTACAGCTCCCCACACCGAGGTCCGCCACACACCTGTAAAACAGGAACGGCACTGGGCGACGGGGACAGCGCCAACGAGGTGATGGCCCTACACCGGGCTCTATGTCCACTCCCGGACTGATGCTCACCTCACCCTGCTCCTCCTGGATGTGAGCGACCTGCTCCCCACAAGGCTCCACGCCTACAAGCACAAAGCAAAAATTAACCGCGCAACCCACTGACCGCAACACTCTCCTTCCAACACCAAATCTCTAGCTCACCTTCTTGGGGCATGCCCCTTTCTTCCTCCAGCTCCCTTGGGCCCACTCAGAACACTGCTCAGCATCTGCAAAAAACAACAAAACAAAACAACATAAAGTGGAGCACACAGACATTGACAAATCACCATTCCAGTCCATCACTGACACACTCCGCACACCACCATTCCTAACACCCACAAGCAAGGCAGCTCCAAACACACACAGACAGACCAAAAAAAAAAAAAACATTAGACACAAACATGAAGGAAAGCCCTATGCAAAAAGAACTATTCCAATGCGTTCCACATGGTATCTGATGACACCACAGCCCTGCGGCTCTGTTGCTCTGGACGAGCCCAGAAAAGACTAAGATGTCAACACCCGGGATGGAAAGCGGCCGGCAAAGCGAGGAACGGCCATGCGGAAGAGGCCAGCGAGGAAGACCTGAGGCCGTGATGACACAGGGAAGAAAACCCTGAAAGGGCACCGGTGAGACGCAAAAAAAGAGCGGCCTCGGAACGAGAGCGGCCGACGAGGCCTCGACCGTGGCCGCAAAGATCGATGGGCACGATGCAAAGCCGGAGGCACGGACCGCCCCCTTCGGCTGCCTGCACGTGACGAGACACCGTCCGTGGGTGCGATACTGATGAGTCAAGCCAGCAAAACATGACAGAGGCCTACAATGCTAGCGCTCCACAGTGTAGGCCGTGCTCCTTGAGCACAAAGAGCAAGGGCAACATCAAGACCTGAGCAAAAGATAGCACAGCTACAACACACACCACATAGACTACACAACAACACAGACACAGGCTGGAGCTGCCCCGCCTACCGCACCCTCACTTTCTGCCATGCGCACCTCAGCACCTCTGCCTCACACATACCCCACTCATCCAGAACAGCCCTCCGCTCTACACTGAACATCAGCGTGCACACACACACACACAGAGTTAAGACACCCCTGATACCCTTTGCCCCTCAACTTTACTGTTCAAATGCTGGGCATCACCATCGCTCCTCAAGAGCCATCCTCAATGGCAGCCGCATCCGCGCTGATCTCCCTTCAGTCACCACAGTTGCCTTTATCACCTGCCAAACCAGAGCACAAGCAGTGACCCCCTTGCCGGTCAGCTCCAGCCACATCTGCGAGAGCACCCTCCTCCAAACCACCATTATCATCACACTCACCTGTACTGTGCCAAAGCCACGCTCCAGCACTGTGGCTGTGAGGCTGCCCATGGCATCTGGAAAAAGCAAAGCAAAATTACTCTTCTGCTAGGCAGTGCGGACTAGCCCTACAACTACTGCCACACCATTATACGCACCCATTCCACTTCACCTCAAAACCTCAGCCACGCCTGGGAAAGGCCTGCACCGTACCTGAAAAAGCAGAGCAAAACACATCACCGAGAGGCAGGCCAGCAGCACCCTACCGCATAATAAAACTCAGGCAGACAAGCTTCCCTTCTCACCTGCTCAGGCTCCTCGTTGCCGCTCAGCTTCTCCTCTCCAAAACTTCCTGCAATGCCTGCAAAACCACAGAGAAGACCACAGCTTGAGGTCATGCCAAAAACCACACCCCATGCACAACATTACCTCGCTACAATACCTTTACCTGCTCCGCTCTCCCATCCCGACTGCTGGGCTACGGCTCCCCACGCCGAGGTCTGCCACACACCTGTAAAACAGGAACGGCGCCGGGCAATGGGGACGGCGCCGACGAGGTGACGGCCCTACGCCGGGCTCTACGTCCTCACCCAGACTGATGCTCACCTCACCCTGCTCCTCCTGGATGTGAGCGACCTGCTCCCCGCAAGGCTCCACGCCTACAAGCACAAAGCAAAAATTAACCGGGCAACCCACTGACCGCAACACTCTCCTTCCAACACCAAATCTCTAGCTCACCTTCTTGGGGCATGCCCCTTCCTTCCAGCGCCCTTGGACCCACTTGGAACACTGTTCTGCATCTGCAAAAAGCAACATAAACTGGAGCACACGGACACTGACCGATCACCATTCCGGGCCATTGCTGCCACGCTCCATACGCTACCATTGCTAATAACCACAGGCAAAGCAGCTCCATCCCCACACACACAGACAAGCATTAGACACAAAACAAACACACATAGGTACAAGCATCAGACACAAACATGCAGGAAAGCCGTACGCAAAAAGAACTATTCCCACGCATAAGATGCTACCAGCCAGAAAGCCCTACGATGCCATGACCGTGCGGCTCTGCTGCTCCGGATGAGCCCAGAAAAGAGTCAAACGCCACTGCCCGGGATGGAAAGCGGCCCGCAAAGCCGGGACGACCGATGCTGAAGCACCCGGCCGGGAAGACCCGAGGCTGTGGCGATACAGGGAAGAACCCTGAAAGGATGCCAAGAAGATGAAAAACAAGAGCAGAAACAGAAGAGGGGCAGGCAAAAAGGCCTCGACAATGGCCCCGAAGATGAGCGGCCGCAAATGGTCACGATGCAAAGCCGGAGCGACGGACCGCCCCTTTCGGCTGCCCGCACGGGACGAGACGCGATCCGCTGGAGCGATGCCGATGACTGAGGCCGGGCAAAAGACGGCGGATGCCTGCCGCGATGGCGCTGTGGAGCGTGGGCTGTGCTCCTTGAGCACAAAGAGCAAGAGCAACATCAAGACCTGAGCAAAAGATAGCACAGCTACAACACACACCACATAGACTACACAACAACACAGACACAGGCTGGAGCTGCCCTACGTACCACACCCTCACTTTCTGCCATGCGCACCCCACCACCTCTGCCTCACACACCACTCATCCAGAGCAGCCCTCCCTACTACACTGAATATCAGCACGCATGCACAGAATGAAGACAACCCCAACACCCTTTGCCCCTCACCTTAGCTTTTCCAGGGCTGGGGGCGGGGGGGGGGGGGGGGGCAGTCAGGTCACTTTTGATCCTTAAGAGGCATCACTCAACGGCAGCCACATCCTCTCTAATCTTCCTTCGCTCACCTTCATCACCTGCCAAACCAAAGCGCAAGCAGTCACCCCCCGTGCCGGGCACCTCCATGCTCATCTGCAAGAGCGTGCCTCTCCAAACCGCCGTTGTCGCTCCATTCACCTGCACCGCGCCAAAGCGATACTCCCACATCCTGACTGAAAGTAATCCCATGGCCCCTGCAAAAAACAAAACAACAAAATTACTCTTCTCCTAGGCACTGCGGACTAGCCGTAAAACAACTGACACGCCATTACACTCACCCATTCTACCTCACCTCAAATCCTCAGGCATGCCTGGAAAAGGCCCGCAAGGTATCTGAAAAAGCAAAGCGGACAGCCCCAGAAGCCACGGTAGGAGTCAGAAGCAGAGCCACAAAAGAGCAGATGGCAGTGGGTTCGCAGGCACAGATGAAAGAAAAGAGCTGCCAGGCGAGACTGCAAATTGTTTCCTGCCGGTCCCGAGAAGGCCAGCAGCTTTTTTCCTCTCTCAGCACTGAGGCTTGGACAAGAAAAGAGGTGAATTCGTTAGCTTGCAGGAGGTTGCTTTTTGACCCCTTCAGACACATGGACTTACTCACAGCTGCACTTAGTTTCCAAAGATGTGACTTCCTTTCTCATCATACTGCACTTCCAGGCAGGAAGAATGCTCACTTGGCTCTTCACACTCTTCACATAAAGTCTAGACTCTTCCATAACTCTGCATACTACAAAAAAAACTTACTCACTTCCTCTTGGAACAGAGCTGACAATATTTCTGAGGAGCAGCAGAACATCCGGCAAGCAAGCCGGAAACCACAGTAGCTGACGAGAACGATATCTCACATGCATCCACATTACTGGACATAAGGCACACAAGCACTACGTAGAGCGGAAACGTAGATGGAAATGTTTTCCGGGGACCCCTGTTCTGTCCTTTTCTCTGCAATCCAGCTGAGGGACAAACAATTCTTCGAGTGTCATCATCTTCAAAGAGCCAAGCGATGAAGCTGCATCCCTTCCGCAATAAACACAGAAACGCAACAAAACAATACTGATGGTTAACAAAAGATACGACTGCAGACGCGGAAGCCCTCTTCCACCCCTGAACGCCCCGCGCCGAGACACCGACGCAAAACCAAAACTGCCTGCTTTAAGCGATTTTCTGGCAGGCTTACGGCTCCACCTTCAGCCATCCCGTTGCTCTAATCTTAAGGAACAGCCTTTGCATCTCCAAATGCAGCAATAACTCTTCCTGGATACCTTTGCTTCTTCAAATGCTGCTATTCGCCGAGGCAAGTCCAGACCACTAACCCCAAAGGACAGCAAATGCAGAATGAACTCCCTGCCACCAGGCCCTCGCTTTATGTACCCCTAGCCCCGCCCACTGCCCGACCCACAAGCCCTGGGAAGGGGAGGGGCAAAGCACTGCCAGCCATAAAGACAGAGGGCTAGGGAAGAGCAAGGCTTTTGCTTCCACTCTGTAGCTAGGCTGCAGAGCACAGAAAGGCTAAACAGACCTCTTGGATAAAATGGACCATCTTCTTTGTTACTAAGACTTCATATACTATATCCATAATACCAGGAGGTCTGTTATTAAATTCTTTTACCCTAACTAACACTAGCCTTTACACTGAAAACTAGAAATCAGTTCTACTTAGGCTTAGAAAGAAAACTACAAGATTCCACATAACCTATAAAGGGAACGCTACACCACACTGCTCTAATTGGTTCACACCTGTATTGAATACAGCTGTTGTAGGAAGACAGCATTTCCTCTAGGGCAAACCAAGATATCTAAATAACCCCCCGGAACAACGCTGCTTCTGTAATGTGAGTACTTCCAAACAGGGGTATTTCCTGTATAGTACCTAGAGTGCTTAGAAAAAGGGGCCACTGGGTGGAATGGAGCGTTCCCCACGGGAATACTACCTCTGTATGCCTAAGTGGAGGACGCGCACGAGGAGGGAAGAGGGATGCTAAGAGGGCTGGAGAACCCACGCAGGGCTCTGGGGCGCAACAAAGGCTTCCAGAAGCAGTTATGAATGGATGGCAGCGGTCACACAAGGACTAAAGGGCCAAAACAGAGTTCAGGCACAAAAGAAAGACTGACAGAGTAGTCCAGAGTAAACTAAAGGGGTTCCTCAGAGCTCTACAGGACCAATAGAGGTCTATGCAGCACAACAAAGCTCTAAAGAAGAATCCAGAGCAGATTAGATATCTCTTACACAGACTAGAGAGCAACTAAAAGAAGGCAGAAGAGAACAAGTAAAGCCTCCAAAGGGGTTCAGAAGAAAACATGGGTACTCAGGCACCTAAACAATGAAAACAGCACTCTAGGGCATAAGAGAGGGCTCAGGAAGAATTCTGAGACCACTAAATAACTCCTAAAGGAAATAGCCAAAAGACAGGGAACAAGGAAGGACAAAAGAGTAGTCCAGAGGCCACTAGAGAGGTGCTAAGCAGCCTGTATGGCCAAGGAATGACTCGGGAGAACAAGGAAGAAATCTGAAGGGCTTCTGAGCAGACTAGAGAATTCCAAAGGGGGCTGTGCAGCCAGAGGACAGCTCTGGTGCAGAACAAGCACCACACCCCAGGAGTGGTTCTCAGCAGACCAGAGGGCTCCTAAGGGGACTAAATGGCAAAAAAACCGAAACTGGCTAACGTGACTGACCTCAGCAGGTGCTCTGAGGAGACAGGAAGGCTCTCATACTATGCAGATGACCAAAACAGGGCTGTGGGGCACAACAAAGGCCTCCAGGTGGGTTCTCAGTGCACTATAGGGGTCCTAAGGGAACTGGAGATCCAAAACACAGCTTTGGATCATGACAAAGGCCTTTACAAGCCTGCTGAGGGGACTGGAGGGGTGCTGAGGGGTCTGGAGGACAAAGAGAGCTCTGCACGGAAAAATAAAAGCACAAGAGATGAGGCCAAAGCAGAACAGAGGGCTGCTAAGTCTGGTAGGGGAACAAAAAAGGGCTCCACAGCATGAAGAAAAGCTCAACAGGAATTCTGAGGCTTCTAACAGGGTCCTAAAGTACTCTAGATATCCAAAATGGAGCTCTGAGGCAAAAAAAAGGTTAATCGCATTAGGGCTCGAAGACAGCCAGGTGGCCCAATTCAGTGGAAAAGAGTTGTTGAGAGCACAGTAGAAGGGTGCTAAGGCGTCTACACGTTCAAGAAATGCCTCTGGGGAAGAAGGGAGAAATCTGGAGGGGTTGCGAGTAGACTAGAGGGTGTCTAAGGCGTCTGGAAGGCCAGAAGAGAGCTGGGGGGCCCCATTCTGTGGTAAAGAGGGATCCACAGCGCACTAGAGGGGTGCTAAGGCGTCTACACTGTCAATAAATGCCTCTGGAAAAGAAGGGAGCAATCTGAAGGGGTTGCGAGGAGACTAGAGGGTGTCTAAGGGGCCTAGGGGGCCAGAAGACAGCCAGGTGACCCAAGTCCGTGGAAAACAGGGGTCCAGAGCACAGTAGAGAGCTGTTAAGGCGTCTACATCATCACGCAATGCCTCTGGGCAAGAAGGGAGAAATCTGGAGGTGTTGCGAGGAGACTAGAGGGTGTCTAAGGGGCCTGGGGGGCCAGAAGAGAGCTAGGGGGCCCCATTCCGTGGAAAAGAGGGCTCCAGAGCGCACTAGAGGGGTGCTAAGGCATCTACATGGTCCAGAAATTCCTCTGGAGAAGAAGGGAGAAATCTGGAGGGGTTGCGAGGACACTAGAGGGTGTCTAAGGGGTCTGGGGGCCCAGAATACAGCTAGGGGGGGCCCATTCTGTGGAAAAAAGGGTTCCAGAGCACACTAGAGGGGTGCTAAGGCATCTACACAGTCAAGAAATGGCTCTGGGCAAGAAGGGAGAAATCTGTAAGGGTTGCAAGGAGACTAGAGGGTGTCCAAGGGGTCTGCGGGACCAGAAGAGAGCTGGGGGGGCGCATTCTGTGGAAAAGAGGGGTCCAGAGCGCACTAGAGGGGTGCTAAGGTGTCTACATGGTCCAGAAATGCCTCTGGGGAAGAAGGGAGAAATCTGGAGGGGTTGCGAGGAGACTAGAGGGTGTCTAAGGGGGCTGGGGGGCCAGAAGACAGGTGGGGGGCCCCATTCTGTGGAAGAGAGGGCTCCAGAGCACAGTAGAGGGGTGCTAAGGCGTCTACATGGTCAAGAAATGGCTCTGGGGAAGAAGGGAGAAATCTGGAGGGATTGCCAGGAGACTAGAGGGTGTCTAAAGGGGCTGGGGTTGTGATTCTGTGGAAAAGAGCGGTCCAGGGCGCACTAGAGGCGTACTAAGGTGTCTGCATGGTCCAGAATTGCCTCTGGGGAACAAGGGAGAAATCTGGAGGGGTTGCGAGGAGACTAGAGGGTGTCTAAAGGGTCTGGAGGGCCCGAAAGGAGCTGGGGGGCCCCATTCTGTGGAAAAAAGGATTCCAGAGTTCACTAGAGGGATGTTAAGGCGCCTACATGGTCCAGAAATGCCTCTGGAGAAGAAGGGAGAAATCTGGAGGGGTTCCAAAGAGACTAGAGAGTGTCTAACGGGGCTGGGTAGCCAGAAGAGGGCTGGGGGGCCCAATTCTGTTGAAAAGAGGGCTCCAGAGCACACTAGAGGGGTGCTAAGGCGTCTACATGGTCCAGAAATGCCTCTGGGGAAGAAGGGAGAAATCTGGAGGGGTTGCGAGTAGAATACAAGTTGTCTAAGGGGTCTGGGGGGCCAGAAGACAGCCAGGTGGCCTAATTCTGTGGAAAAAAGGGTTCCAGAGTGCACCAGAGGTGTGCTAAGGCGTCTACATGGTCAAGAAATGCCTCTGGGGAAGAAGGGAGAAATCTGGAGGGGTTGCGAGGAGACTAGAGGGTATCTAAGTGGTCTGGGGGGCCCGAAGAGAGCCAGGGGGGCCAATGCTGTGGAAAAGAGGGGTCCAGAGTGCACTAGAGGGGTGGTAAGGCGCCTACATGGTCCAGAAATGCCTCTGGGGAAGAATGGAGGAATCTGGAGGGGTTGCGAGGAGACTAAAGAGTGTCTAAGGGGCCTAGGAGGCCAGAAGAGGGCTGGGGGGCCCAATTTTATGGAAAAGAGGGCTCCAGAGCACATTACAGGGGTGCTAAGACGTCTACATGGTGCAGAAATGCCTCTGGGGAAGAAGGGAGCAATCTGGAGGGGTTCCGAGCAGAATACAAGGTGTCTAAGGGGTCTGGGGGGCCAGAAGACAGCCAGGTGGCCCAATTCTGTGGAAAAGAGGGGTCCAGAGCGCACTAGAGGGGTGCTAAGGCGTCTACGTGGTCCAAAAATGCCTCTGGGGAAGAAGGGAGAAATCTGAAGGGGTTGCGAGGAGACTAGAGGGTGTCTAAGGGGCCTGGGGGTCCTTAAGAGAGCCAGGGGGGCCAATTCTGTGGAAAAGAGGGGTCCAGAGCGCACTAGAGGGGTGCTAAGGCGTCTACACGGTCAAGAAATGCCTCTGGGGAAGAAGGGAGAAATCTGGAGGGGTTGCAAGGAGACTAGAGGGTGTGTACGGGGTCTGGGGGGCCCAAAGAGAGCTGGGGGGCCCAATTCTGTGGAAAAGAGGGATCCAGAGCGCACTACGGAGATGTTAAGGAGTCTACACGGTCAAGAAATGCCTCTGGGGAAGAAGGGAGAAATCTGGAGGGGTTCTGAGGAGACTAGAGGGTGTCTAAGGGGCCTGGGGGCCAGAAGAGAGCTGGGGGGCCCCATTCGGTGGGAAACAGTGGTCCAGAGCGCGCTAGAGGGATGCTAAGACGTCTCCATGGTCCAGAAATGCCCCTGGGGAAGAAGGGAGAAATCTGGAGAGGTTCCAAAGAGACTAGAGAGTGTCTAAGGGGTCTGGGGGGCCAGAAGAGAGCTGGGAGGCCCCATTCTGTGCAAAAGAGGGCTCCAGAGCACACTAGAGGGGTACTAAGGCGTCTACACTGTCAAGAAATGCCTCTGGGGAAGAAGGGAGAAATCTGGAGGGGTTGCAAGGAGACTAGAGGGTGTGTACGGGGTCTGGGGGTTCCAAAGAGAGCTGGGGGGCCCCATTCTGTCGGAAAGAGGGCTCCAGAGCGTACTAGAGGGCTGCTAAGGCATCTACATGGTCCAGAAATTCCTCTGGAGAAGAAGGGAGAAATCTGGAGGGGTTGTGAGTAGACAAGAGGGTGTCTGAGGGGTCTGGGGGTCCCAAAGAGAGCTGGGGGGCCCCATTCTGTGGAAAAGAGGGGTCCAGAGTGCACTAGAGGGGTGCTAAGGCGTCTACGTGGTCCAAAAATGCCTCTGGGGAAGAAGGGAGAAATCTGAAGGGGTTGTGAGGAGACTAGAGGGTGTCTGAGGGGTCTGGGGGGCCCGAGGAGAGCTGGGGGGCCCAATTCTGTGGAAAAGAGGGATCCAGAGCACACTACGGAGATGTTAAGGAGTCTACACGGTCAAGAAATGCCTCTGGGGAAGAAGGGAGAAATCTGGAGGGGTTCCAAAGAGACTAGAGGGTGTCTAAGGGGTCTGGGGGCCAGCAGAGAGCTGGAGGGCCACATTCTGTACAGAGGAGAGGTCCAGAGTGCACTAGAGGGGTGCTAAGGCATCTGCATGGTCAAGAAATGCCTCTAGGGAAGCAGGAAGAAATCTGGATGGGCTGCGAGGAGACTAGAGGGTGTCTGAGGGGTCTTGGGGGCCAGCAGAGATCTGGGCGGCCCAAATCTGCACAAATGAGTGGTCCAGAGTGCACTAGAGGGGTGGTAAGGCGTCTACATGCTCAAGAAGTGCCTCTGGGGAAGAAGGGAGAAATCTGGAGGGGTTGCGAGGAGACTAGAGGGTGTCTAAGGGGTCTGGGGGTCCCGAAGAGAGCTGGGGGGCCCAACTCTGTACACAGGAGGGGTCCAGAGCACACTAGAGGGGTGCTAAGGCATCTCGACTGTCAAGAAATGCCTCTGGGGAAGCAGGAACAAATCTGGAGGGGTTGCGAGGAAACTAGAGCGTGTCTACAGGGTCTGGGGGTCCCGAAGAGAGCTGGGGGGCCCCATTCTGTGGAACAGAGGGGTCCAGAGTGCACTAGAGGGGTGCTAAGACGTCTACACTGTCAAGAAATGCCTCTGTGGATGAAGGGAGAAATCTGGAGGGGTTGCAAGGAGACTAGAGGGTGTCTAAGGGGTCTGCGGGGCCAGAAGAGAGCTGGGGGGCCCAATCCTGTGGAAAAGAGGGGTCCATATTGCACTAGAGGGGTGCTAAGGCATCTACATGGTCCAGAAATGCCTCTGGGGAAGAAGGGAGAAATCTGGAGGGGTTGCAAGGAGACTAGAGGGTGTCTAAGCTGTCTGGGGGGCCAGGATAGAGCTGCGGGGGCCCAGTTCTGTACACAGGAGGGGTCCAGAGTGCACTAGAGGGGTGCTAAGGCGTCTACACTGTCAAGAAATGCCTCTGGGGAAGAAGGGAGAAATCTGGAGGGGTTCCAAAGAGACTAGAGGGTGTCTAAGGGGTCTGGGGAGGCAGAAGAGAGCTGGGGGGCCCCATTCTGTTGAAAAGAGGGGTCCAGAGCGCACTAGAGGGGTGCTAAGGCATCTACATGGTCCAGAAATGCCTCTGGGGAAGAAGGGAGAAATCTGAAGGGGTTGCGAGGAGACGAGAGGGTGTCTAAGGGGTCTGGCGGCCTGCAGAGAGATCGGGGGCCACATTCTGTACAGAGGAGAGGTCCAGAGTGCACTAGAGGGGTGCTAAGGCATCTACATGGTCCAAAAATGCCTCTGTGGAAGCAGGAAGAAATCTGGAGGGCTTCCGAGGAGACTAGAGGGTGTCTGAGGGGTCTGGGGGTCCCAAAGAGAGCTGGGGGGCCCCATTCTGTGGAAAAGAGGGGTCCAGAGTGCACTAGAGGGGTGCTAAGGTGTCTATATGGTCAAGAAATGCCTCTGGGGAAGAAGGGAGAAATCTGGAGGGGTTGTGAGGAGACTAGAGGGTGTCTGAGGGGTCTGGGGGCCAGCAGAGAGCTGGGGGGCCCAATTCTGTGGAAAAGAGGGATCCAGAGCGCACTACGGAGATGTTAAGGAGTCTACACGGTCAAGAAATGCCTCTGGGGAAGAAGGGAGAAATCTGGAGGGGTTCCAAAGAGACTAGAGGGTGTCTAAGGGGTCTGGGGGCCAGCAGAGAGCTGGAGGGCCACATTCTGTACAGAGGAGAGGTCCAGAGTGCACTAGAGGGGTGCTAAGGCATCTACATGGTCCAAAAATGCCTCTGGGGAAGAAGGGAGAAATCTGGAGGGGTTGCGAGGAGACGAGAGGGTGTCTAAGGGGTCTGGGGGCCAGCAGAGAGCTGGAGGGCCACATTCTGTACAGAGGAGAGGTCCAGAGTGCACTAGAGGGGTGCTAAGGCATCTACATGGTCCAAAAATGCCTCTGGGGAAGAAGGGAGAAATCTGGAGGGGTTGCGAGGAGACGAGAGGGTGTCTAAGGGGTCTGGGGGTCCCGAAGAGAGCTGGGGGGCCCAACTCTGTACACAGGAGGGGTCCAGAGCACACTAGAGGGGTGCTAAGGCATCTCGACTGTCAAGAAATGCCTCTGGGGAAGCAGGAACAAATCTGGAGGGGTTGCGAGGAAACTAGAGCGTGTCTACAGGGTCTGGGGGGCCTGAAGAGAGCTGGGGGGCCCCATTCTGTGGAACAGAGGGGTCCAGAGTGCACTAGAGGGGTGCTAAGACGTCTACACTGTCGAAAAAAGCCTCTGGAGAAGGAGGAACAAATCTGGAGGGCTTGCAAGGAGACTAGAGGGTGTGTATGGGGTCTGGGGGTTCCAAAGAGAGCTGGGGGGCCCCATTCTGTCGGAAAGAGGGCTCCAGAGCGTACTAGAGGGCTGCTAAGGCATCTACATGGTCCAGAAATGCCTCTGGAGAAGAAGGGAGAAATCTGGAGGGGTTGTGAGTAGACAAGAGGGTGTCTGAGGGGTCTGGGGGTCCCAAAGAGAGCTGGGGGGCCCCATTCTGTGGAAAAGAGGGGTCCAGAGCGCACTAGAGGGGTGCTAAGGCATCTACATGGTCAAGAAATGCCTCTGGGGAAGAAGGGAGAAATCTGGAGGGGTTGCAAGGAGACTAGAGGGTGTCTGAGGGGTCTGGGGGGCCCGAAGAGAGCTGGGGGGCCAATTCTGTGGAAAAGAGGGATCCAGACCGCACTACGGAGATGTTAAGGAGTCTACACGGTCAAGAAATGCCTCTGGGGAAGAAGGGAGAAATCTGGAGGGGTTCTGAGGAGACTAGAGGGTGTCTAAGGGGCCTGGGGGCCAGAAGAGAGCTGGGGGGCCCCATTCGGTGGGAAACAGTGGTCCAGAGCGCGCTAGAGGGATGCTAAGACGTCTCTATGGTCCAGAAATGCCCCTGGGGAAGAAGGGAGAAATCTGGAGAGGTTCCAAAGAGACTAGAGAGTGTCTAAGGGGTCTGGGGGGCCAGAAGAGAGCTGGGAGGCCCCATTCTGTGCAAAAGAGGGCTCCAGAGCACACTAGAGGGGTGCTAAGGCGTCTACACTGTCAAGAAATGCCTCTGGGGAAGAAGGGAGAAATCTGGAGGGGTTGCAAGGAGACTAGAGGGTGTGTACGGGGTCTGGGGGTTCCAAAGAGAGCTGGGGGGCCCCATTCTGTCGGAAAGAGGGCTCCAGTGCGTACTAGAGGGGTGCTAAGGCATCTACATGGTCCAGAAATTCCTCTGGAGAAGAAGGGAGAAATCTGGAGGGGTTGTGAGTAGACAAGAGGGTGTCTGAGGGGTCTGGGGGTCCCAATGAGAGCTGGGGGCCCCATTCTGTGGAAAAGAGGGGTCCAGAGTGCACTAGAGGGGTGCTAAGGCGTCTATATGGTCAAGAAATGCCTCTGGGGAAGAAGGGAGAAATCTGGAGGGGTTCCAAAGAGACTAGAGGGTGTCTAAGGGGTCTGGGGGGGCCGAAGAGAGCTGGGGGGCCACATTCTGTACAGAGGAGAGGTCCAGAGTGCACTAGAGCGGTGCTAAGGCATCTACATGGTCCAAAAATGCCTCTGGAGAAGAAGGGAGAAATCTGGAGGGGTTGTGAGTAGACAAGAGGGTGTCTGAGGGGTCTGGGGGTCCCAAAGAGAGCTGGGGGGCCCCATTCTGTGGAAAAGAGGGGTCCAGAGTGCACTAGAGGGGTGCTAAGGTGTCTATATGGTCAAGAAATGCCTCTGGGGAAGAAGGGAGAAATCTGGAGGGGTTGTGAGGAGACTAGAGGGTGTCTAAGGGGTCTGGGGGCCAGCAGAGGGCTGGAGGGCCACATTCTGTACAGAGGAGAGGTCCAGAGTGCACTAGAGGGGTGCTAAGGCATCTACATGGTCCAAAAATGCCTCTGGGGAAGAAGGGAGAAATCTGGAGGGGTTGTGAGGAGACTAGAGGGTGTCTAAGGGGTCTGGGGGTCCCGAAGAGAACTGGGGGGCCCAACTCTGTACACAGGAGGGGTCCAGAGCGCACTAGAGGGGTGCTAAGGCATCTCGACTGTCAAGAAATGCCTCTGGGGAAGCAGGAACAAATCTGGAGGGGTTGCGAGGAAACTAGAGCGTGTCTACAGGGTCTGGGGGGCCTGAAGAGAGCTGGGGGGGCCCATTCTGTGGAACAGAGGGGTCCAGAGTGCACTAGAGGGGTGCTAAGACGTCTACACTGTCGAAAAAAGCCTCTGGAGAAGGAGGAACAAATCTGGAGGGCTTGCAAGGAGACTAGAGGGTGTGTATGGGGTCTGGGGGTTCCAAAGAGAGCTGGGGGGCCCCATTCTGTCGGAAAGAGGGCTCCAGAGCGTACTAGAGGGCTGCTAAGGCATCTACATGGTCCAGAAATGCCTCTGGAGAAGAAGGGAGAAATCTGGAGGGGTTGTGAGTAGACAAGAGGGTGTCTGAGGGGTCTGGGGGTCCCAAAGAGAGCTGGGGGGCCCCATTCTGTGGAAAAGAGGGGTCCAGAGCGCACTAGAGGGGTGCTAAGGCATCTACATGGTCAAGAAATGCCTCTGGGGAAGAAGGGAGAAATCTGGAGGGGTTGCAAGGAGACTAGAGGGTGTGTACGGGGTCTGGGGGGCCCGAAGAGAGCTGGGGGGCCAATTCTGTGGAAAAGAGGGATCCAGAGCGCACTACGGAGATGTTAAGGAGTCTACACGGTCAAGAAATGCCTCTGGGGAAGAAGGGAGAAATCTGGAGGGGTTCTGAGGAGACTAGAGGGTGTCTAAGGGGCCTGGGGGCCAGAAGAGAGCTGGGGGGCCCCATTCGGTGGGAAACAGTGGTCCAGAGCGCGCTAGAGGGATGCTAAGACGTCTCCATGGTCCAGAAATGCCCCTGGGGAAGAAGGGAGAAATCTGGAGAGGTTCCAAAGAGACTAGAGAGTGTCTAAGGGGTCTGGGGGGCCAGAAGAGAGCTGGGAGGCCCCATTCTGTGCAAAAGAGGGCTCCAGAGCACACTAGAGGGGTGCTAAGGCGTCTACACTGTCAAGAAATGCCTCTGGGGAAGAAGGGAGAAATCTGGAGGGGTTGCAAGGAGACTAGAGGGTGTGTACGGGGTCTGGGGGTTCCAAAGAGAGCTGGGGGGCCCCATTCTGTCGGAAAGAGGGCTCCAGTGCGTACTAGAGGGGTGCTAAGGCATCTACATGGTCCAGAAATTCCTCTGGAGAAGAAGGGAGAAATCTGGAGGGGTTGTGAGTAGACAAGAGGGTGTCTGAGGGGTCTGGGGGTCCCAATGAGAGCTGGGGGCCCCATTCTGTGGAAAAGAGGGGTCCAGAGTGCACTAGAGGGGTGCTAAGGCGTCTATATGGTCAAGAAATGCCTCTGGGGAAGAAGGGAGAAATCTGGAGGGGTTCCAAAGAGACTAGAGGGTGTCTAAGGGGTCTGGGGGGGCCGAAGAGAGCTGGGGGGCCACATTCTGTACAGAGGAGAGGTCCAGAGTGCACTAGAGCGGTGCTAAGGCATCTACATGGTCCAAAAATGCCTCTGGAGAAGAAGGGAGAAATCTGGAGGGGTTGTGAGTAGACAAGAGGGTGTCTGAGGGGTCTGGGGGTCCCAAAGAGAGCTGGGGGGCCCCATTCTGTGGAAAAGAGGGGTCCAGAGTGCACTAGAGGGGTGCTAAGGTGTCTATATGGTCAAGAAATGCCTCTGGGGAAGAAGGGAGAAATCTGGAGGGGTTGTGAGGAGACTAGAGGGTGTCTAAGGGGTCTGGGGGCCAGCAGAGGGCTGGAGGGCCACATTCTGTACAGAGGAGAGGTCCAGAGTGCACTAGAGGGGTGCTAAGGCATCTACATGGTCCAAAAATGCCTCTGGGGAAGAAGGGAGAAATCTGGAGGGGTTGTGAGGAGACTAGAGGGTGTCTAAGGGGTCTGGGGGTCCCGAAGAGAGCTGGGGGGCCCAACTCTGTACACAGGAGGGGTCCAGAGCGCACTAGAGGGGTGCTAAGGCATCTCGACTGTCAAGAAATGCCTCTGGGGAAGCAGGAACAAATCTGGAGGGGTTGCGAGGAAACTAGAGCGTGTCTACAGGGTCTGGGGGGCCTGAAGAGAGCTGGGGGGCCCCATTCTGTGGAACAGAGGGGTCCAGAGTGCACTAGAGGGGTGCTAAGACGTCTACACTGTCGAAAAAAGCCTCTGGAGAAGGAGGAACAAATCTGGAGGGCTTGCAAGGAGACTAGAGGGTGTGTATGGGGTCTGGGGGTTCCAAAGAGAGCTGGGGGGCCCCATTCTGTCGGAAAGAGGGCTCCAGAGCGTACTAGAGGGCTGCTAAGGCATCTACATGGTCCAGAAATGCCTCTGGAGAAGAAGGGAGAAATCTGGAGGGGTTGTGAGTAGACAAGAGGGTGTCTGAGGGGTCTGGGGGTCCCAAAGAGAGCTGGGGGGCCCCATTCTGTGGAAAAGAGGGGTCCAGAGCGCACTAGAGGGGTGCTAAGGCATCTACATGGTCAAGAAATGCCTCTGGGGAAGAAGGGAGAAATCTGGAGGGGTTGCAAGGAGACTAGAGGGTGTGTACGGGGTCTGGGGGGCCCGAAGAGAGCTGGGGGGCCAATTCTGTGGAAAAGAGGGATCCAGAGCGCACTACGGAGATGTTAAGGAGTCTACACGGTCAAGAAATGCCTCTGGGGAAGAAGGGAGAAATCTGGAGGAGTTCTGAGGAGACTAGAGGGTGTCTAAGGGGCCTGGGGGCCAGAAGAGAGCTGGGGGCCCCATTCGGTGGGAAACAGTGGTCCAGAGCGCGCTAGAGGGATGCTAAGACGTCTCCATGGTCCAGAAATGCCCCTGGGGAAGAAGGGAGAAATCTGGAGAGGTTCCAAAGAGACTAGAGAGTGTCTAAGGGATCTGGGGGGCCAGAAGAGAGCTAGGGGGCCCCATTCTGTGCAAAAGAGGGCTCCAGAGCACACTAGAGGGGTGCTAAGGCGTCTACACTGTCAAGAAATGCCTCTGGGGAAGAAGGGAGAAATCTGGAGGGGTTGCAAGGAGACTAGAGGGTGTGTACGGGGTCTGGTGGTTCCAAAGAGAGCTTGGGGGCCCCATTCTGTCGGAAAGAGGGCTCCAGTGCGTACTAGAGGGGTGCTAAGGCATCTACATGGTCCAGAAATGCCTCTGGAGAAGAAGGGAGAAATCTGGAGGGGTTGTGAGGAGACTAGAGGGTGTCTGAGGGGTCTGGGGGTCCCAAAGAGAGCTGGGGGGCCCCATTCTGTGGAAAAGAGGGGTCCAGAGCGCACTAGAGGGGTGCTAAGGCGTCTATATGGTCAAGAAATGCCTCTGGGGAAGAAGGGAGAAATCTGGAGGGGTTGTGAGGAGACTAGAGGGTGTCTGAGGGGTCTGGGGGGCCCGAAGAGAGCTGGGGGGCCCAATTCTGTGGAAAAGAGGGATCCAGAGCGCACTACGGAGATGTTAAGGAGTCTACACGGTCAAGAAATGCCTCTGGGGAAGAAGGGAGAAATCTGGAGGGGTTCCAAAGAGACTAGAGGGTGTCTAAGGGGTCTGGGGGCCAGCAGAGAGCTGGAGGGCCACATTCTGTACAGAGGAGAGGTCCAGAGTGCACTAGAGCGGTGCTAAGGCATCTACATGGTCCAAAAATGCCTCTGGAGAAGAAGGGAGAAATCTGGAGGGGTTGTGAGTAGACAAGAGGGTGTCTGAGGGGTCTGGGGGTCCCAAAGAGAGCTGGGGGGCCCCATTCTGTAGAAAAGAGGGGTCCAGAGTGCACTAGAGGGGTGCTAAGGTGTCTATATGGTCAAGAAATGCCTCTGGGGAAGAAGGGAGAAATCTGGAGGGGTTGTGAGGAGACTAGAGGGTGTCTGAGGGGTCTGGGGGTCCCAAAGAGAGCTGGGGGGCCCCATTCTGTGGAAAAGAGGGGTCCAGAGTGCACTAGAGGGGTGCTAAGGTGTCTATATGGTCAAGAAATGCCTCTGGGGAAGAAGGGAGAAATCTGGAGGGGTTGTGAGGAGACAATAGGGTATCTACGGGGTCTGGGGGGCCACAAGTGAGCTGGGGGGCCCAATTCTGTCGAAAAGAGGGTTCCAGAGTGCACTAGAGGGGTGCTAAGGCATCTACACTGTTAAAAAAAGCCTCTGGGGAAGGAGGAACAAATCTGGAGGGGTTGTGAGTAGACAAGAGGGTGTCTGAGGGGTCTGGGGGTCCCAAAGAGAGCTGGGGGGCCCCATTCTGTGGAAAAGAGGGGTCCAGAGTGCACTAGAGGGGTGCTAAGGTGTCTATATGGTCAAGAAATGCCTCTGGGGAAGAAGGGAGAAATCTGGAGGGGTTCCAAAGAGACTAGAGGGTGTCTAAGGGGTCTGGGGGCCAGCAGAGAGCTGGAGGGCCACATTCTGTACAGAGGAGAGGTCCAGAGTGCACTAGAGGGGTGGTAAGGCGTCTACATGCTCAAGAAGTGCCTCTGGGGAAGAAGGGAGAAATCTGGAGGGGTTGCGAGGAGACTAGAGGGTGTCTAAGGGGTCTGGGGGTCCCGAAGAGAGCTGGGGGGCCCAACTCTGTACACAGGAGGGGTCCAGAGCACACTAGAGGGGTGCTAAGGCATCTTGACTGTCAAGAAATGCCTCTGGGGAAGCAGGAACAAATCTGGAGGGGTTGCGAGGAGACTAGAGGGTGTGTACGGGGTCTGGGGGGCCAGAAGAGAGCTGGGGGGCCCCATTCTGTCGGAAAGAGGGCTCCAGAGCACACTAGAGGGGTGCTAAGGCATCTACATGGTCCAGAAATTCCTCTGGAGAAGAAGGGAGAAATCTGGAGGGGTTGTGAGTAGACAAGAGGGTGTCTGAGGGGTCTGGGGGTCCCAAAGAGAGCTGGGGGGCCCCATTCTGTGGAAAAGAGGGGTCCAGAGCGCACTAGAGGGGTGCTAAGGCATCTACATGGTCAAGAAATGCCTCTGGGGAAGAAGGGAGAAATCTGGAGGGGTTGCAAGGAGACTAGAGGGTGTCTGAGGGGTCTGGGGGGCCCGAAGAGAGCTGGGGGGCCCCATTCTGTGGAAAAGAGGGATCCAGAGCGCACTACGGAGATGTTAAGGAGTCTACACGGACAAGAAATGCCTCTGGGGAAGAAGGGAGAAATCTGGAGGGGTTGCAAGGAGACTAGAGGGTGTCTAAGGGGCCTGGGGGCCAGAAGAGAGCTGGGGGGCCCCATTCGGTGGGAAACAGTGGTCCAGAGTGCACTAGAGGGATGCTAAGACGTCTACACTGTTGAAAAAAGCCTCTGGGGAAGGAGGAACTAATCTGGAGGGGTTGTGAGGAGACAATAGGGTATCTACGGGGTCTGGGGGGCCACAAGTGAGCTGGGGGGCCCAATTCTGTCGAAAAGAGGGTTCCAGAGTGCACTAGAGGGGTGCTAAGGCATCTACACTGTTAAAAAAAGCCTCTGGGGAAGGAGGAACAAATCTGGAGGGGTTGTGAGTAGACAAGAGGGTGTCTGAGGGGTCTGGGGGTCCCAAAGAGAGCTGGGGGGCCCCATTCTGTGGAAAAGAGGGGTCCAGAGCGCACTAGAGGGGTGCTAAGGCATCTACATGCTCCAGAAATGCCTCTGGGGAAGAAGGGAGAAATCTGGAGGGGTTGCAAGGAGACTAGAGGGTGTTTTCGGGGTCTGGGGGGTCCCGAAGAGAGCTGGGGGGCCCCATTCTGTGGAAAAGAGGGATCCAGAGCGCACTACGGAGATGTTAAGGAGTCTACATGCTCCAGAAATGCCTCTGGGGAAGAAGGGAGAAATCTGGAGGGGTTCTGAGGAGACTAGAAGGTGTCTAATGGGCCTGGGGTCCTTAACAGAGCTTGGGGGCCCCATTCTGTGGAAAAGAGTGGTCCAGAGCGCACTAGAGGGGTGCTAAGGCATCTACGTGGTCCAGAAATGCCTCTGGAGAAGAAGGGAGAAATCTGAAGGGGTTGCAAGGAGAGTAGAGGGTGTCTAAGGGGTCTGGGGTTCCCGAAGAGAGCTGGGGGCCCAATTCTGTACACAGGAGGGGTCCAGAGTGCACTAGAGGGGTGCTAAGGCATCTACACTGTCAAGAAATGCCTCTGGGGAAGAAGGGAGAAATCTGGAGGGGTTGCAAGGAGACTAGAGAGTGTCTAAGGGGTCTGGGGGCCAGCAGAGAGCTGGGGGGCCACATTCTGTGGAAAAGAGGGGTCCAGAGCACACTAGAGGGGTGCTAAGGCGTCTACACTGTCAAGAAATGCCTCTGGGGAAGAAGGGAGAAATCTGGAGGGGTTGCAAGGAGACTAGAGGGTGTGTACGCGGTCTGGGGGGCCAGAAGAGAGCTGGGAGGCCCCATTCTGTGCAAAAGAGGGCTCCAGAGCACACTAGAGGGGTGCTAAGGCGTCTACACTGTCAAGAAATGCCTCTGGGGAAGAAGGGAGAAATCTGGAGGGGTTGCAAGGAGACTAGAGGGTGTGTACGGGGTCTGGTGGTTCCAAAGAGAGCTGGGGGGCCCCATTCTGTCGGAAAGAGGGCTCCAGTGCGTACTAGAGGGGTGCTAAGGCATCTACATGGTCCAGAAATGCCTCTGGAGAAGAAGGGAGAAATCTGGAGGGGTTGTGAGTAGACAAGAGGGTGTCTGAGGGGTCTGGGGGTCCCAAAGAGAGCTGGGGGGCCCCATTCTGTGGAAAAGAGGGGTCCAGAGTGCACTAGAGGGGTGCTACGGCGTCTATATGGTCAAGAAATGCCTCTGGGGAAGAAGGGAGAAATCTGGAGGGGTTGTGAGGAGACTAGAGGGTGTGTACGGGGTCTGGGGGGCCAGGATAGAGCTGCGGGGGCCCAGTTCTGTACACAGGAGGGGTCCAGAGTGCACTAGAGGGGTGCTAAGGCGTCTACACTGTCAAGAAATGCCTCTGGGGAAGAAGGGAGAAATCTGGAGGGGTTGCAAGGAGAGTAGAGGGTGTGTTCGGGGTCTGGGGAGGCAGAAGAGAGCTGGGGGGCCCCATTCTGTTGAAAAGAGGGGTCCAGAGCGCACTAGAGGGGTGCTAAGGCATCTACATGGTCCAGAAATGCCTCTGGGGAAGAAGGGAGAAATCTGGAGGGGTTGCGAGGAGACGAGAGGGTGTCTAAGGGGTCTGGCGGCCTGCAGAGAGATCGGGGGCCACATTCTGTACAGAGGAGAGGTCCAGAGTGCACTAGAGGGGTGCTAAGGCATCTACATGGTCAAAAAATGCCTCTGTGGAAGCAGGAAGAAATCTGGAGGGCTTCCGAGGAGACTAGAGGGTGTCTGAGGGGTCTGGGGGTCCCAAAGAGAGCTGGGGGGCCCAACTCTGTACACAGGAGGGGTCCAGAGCACACTAGAGGGGTGCTAAGGCATCTCGACTGTCAAGAAATGCCTCTGGGGAAGCAGGAACAAATCTGGAGGGGTTGCGAGGAAACTAGAGCGTGTCTACAGGGTCTGGGGGGCCTGAAGAGAGCTGGGGGGGCCCATTCTGTGGAACAGAGGGGTCCAGAGTGCACTAGAGGGGTGCTAAGACGTCTACACTGTCGAAAAAAGCCTCTGGAGAAGGAGGAACAAATCTAGAGGGCTTGCAAGGAAACTAGAGGGTGTGTATGGGGTCTGGGGGTTCCAAAGAGAGCTGGGGGGCCCCATTCTGTCGGAAAGAGGGCTCCAGAGCGTACTAGAGGAGTGCTAAGGCATCTACATGGTCCAGAAATTCCTCTGGAGAAGAAGGGAGAAATCTGGAGGGGTTGTGAGTAGACAAGAGGGTGTCTGAGGGGTCTGGGGGTCCCAAAGAGAGCTGGGGGGCCCCATTCTGTGGAAAAGAGGGGTCCAGAGCGCACTAGAGGGGTGCTAAGGCATCTACATGGTCAAGAAATGCCTCTGGGGAAGAAGGGAGAAATCTGGAGGGGTTGCAAGGAGACTAGAGGGTGTCTGAGGGGTCTGGGGGGCCCGAAGAGAGCTGGGGGGCCAATTCTGTGGAAAAGAGGGATCCAGACCGCACTACGGAGATGTTAAGGAGTCTACACGGTCAAGAAATGCCTCTGGGGAAGAAGGGAGAAATCTGGAGGGGTTCTGAGGAGACTAGAGGGTGTCTAAGGGGCCTGGGGGCCAGAAGAGAGCTGGGGGGCCCCATTCGGTGGGAAACAGTGGTCCAGAGCGCGCTAGAGGGATGCTAAGACGTCTCCATGGTCCAGAAATGCCCCTGGGGAAGAAGGGAGAAATCTGGAGAGGTTCCAAAGAGACTAGAGAGTGTCTAAGGGGTCTGGGGGGCCAGAAGAGAGCTGGGAGGCCCCATTCTGTGCAAAAGAGGGCTCCAGAGCACACTAGAGGGGTGCTAAGGCGTCTACACTGTCAAGAAATGCCTCTGGGGAAGAAGGGAGAAATCTGGAGGGGTTGCAAGGAGACTAGAGGGTGTGTACGGGGTCTGGGGGTTCCAAAGAGAGCTGGGGGGCCCCATTCTGTCGGAAAGAGGGCTCCAGTGCGTACTAGAGGGGTGCTAAGGCATCTACATGGTCCAGAAATGCCTCTTGAGAAGAAGGGAGAAATCTGGAGGGGTTGTGAGTAGACAAGAGGGTGTCTGAGGGGTCTGGGGGTCCCAAAGAGAGCTGGGGGCCCCATTCTGTGGAAAAGAGGGGTCCAGAGTGCACTAGAGGGGTGCTAAGGCGTCTATATGGTCAAGAAATGCCTCTGGGGAAGAAGGGAGAAATCTGGAGGGGTTCCAAAGAGACTAGAGGGTGTCTAAGGGGTCTGGGGGCCAGCAGAGAGCTGGGGGGCCACATTCTGTACAGAGGAGAGGTCCAGAGTGCACTAGAGCGGTGCTAAGGCATCTACATGGTCCAAAAATGCCTCTGGAGAAGAAGGGAGAAATCTGGAGGGGTTGTGAGTAGACAAGAGGGTGTCTGAGGGGTCTGGGGGTCCCAAAGAGAGCTGGGGGGCCCCATTCTGTGGAAAAGAGGGGTCCAGAGTGCACTAGAGGGGTGCTAAGGTGTCTATATGGTCAAGAAATGCCTCTGGGGAAGAAGGGAGAAATCTGGAGGGGTTGTGAGGAGACTAGAGGGTGTCTAAGGGGTCTGGGGGCCAGCAGAGGGCTGGAGGGCCACATTCTGTACAGAGGAGAGGTCCAGAGTGCACTAGAGGGGTGCTAAGGCATCTACATGGTCCAAAAATGCCTCTGGGGAAGAAGGGAGAAATCTGGAGGGGTTGTGAGGAGACTAGAGGGTGTCTAAGGGGTCTGGGGGTCCCGAAGAGAGCTGGGGGGCCCAACTCTGTACACAGGAGGGGTCCAGAGCACACTAGAGGGGTGCTAAGGCATCTCGACTGTCAAGAAATGCCTCTGGGGAAGCAGGAACAAATCTGGAGGGGTTGCGAGGAAACTAGAGCGTGTCTACAGGGTCTGGGGGGCCTGAAGAGAGCTGGGGGGCCCCATTCTGTGGAACAGAGGGGTCCAGAGTGCACTAGAGGGGTGCTAAGACGTCTACACTGTCGAAAAAAGCCTCTGGAGAAGGAGGAACAAATCTGGAGGGCTTGCAAGGAGACTAGAGGGTGTGTATGGGGTCTGGGGGTTCCAAAGAGAGCTGGGGGGCCCCATTCTGTCGGAAAGAGGGCTCCAGAGCGTACTAGAGGGCTGCTAAGGCATCTACATGGTCCAGAAATGCCTCTGGAGAAGAAGGGAGAAATCTGGAGGGGTTGTGAGTAGACAAGAGGGTGTCTGAGGGGTCTGGGGGTCCCAAAGAGAGCTGGGGGGCCCCATTCTGTGGAAAAGAGGGGTCCAGAGCGCACTAGAGGGGTGCTAAGGCATCTACATGGTCAAGAAATGCCTCTGGGGAAGAAGGGAGAAATCTGGAGGGGTTGCAAGGAGACTAGAGGGTGTCTGAGGGGTCTGGGGGGCCCGAAGAGAGCTGGGGGGCCAATTCTGTGGAAAAGAGGGATCCAGACCGCACTACGGAGATGTTAAGGAGTCTACACGGTCAAGAAATGCCTCTGGGGAAGAAGGGAGAAATCTGGAGGAGTTCTGAGGAGACTAGAGGGTGTCTAAGGGGCCTGGGGGCCAGAAGAGAGCTGGGGGCCCCATTCGGTGGGAAACAGTGGTCCAGAGCGCGCTAGAGGGATGCTAAGATGTCTCCATGGTCCAGAAATGCCCCTGGGGAAGAAGGGAGAAATCTGGAGGGGTTCCAAAGAGACTAGAGAGTGTCTAAGGGGTCTGGGGGGCCAGAAGAGAGCTAGGGGGCCCCATTCTGTGCAAAAGAGGGCTCCAGAGCACACTAGAGGGGTGCTAAGGCGTCTACACTGTCAAGAAATGCCTCTGGGGAAGAAGGGAGAAATCTGGAGGGGTTGCAAGGAGACTAGAGGGTGTGTACGGGGTCTGGTGGTTCCAAAGAGAGCTTGGGGGCCCCATTCTGTCGGAAAGAGGGCTCCAGTGCGTACTAGAGGGGTGCTAAGGCATCTACATGGTCCAGAAATGCCTCTGGAGAAGAAGGGAGAAATCTGGAGGGGTTGTGAGGAGACTAGAGGGTGTCTGAGGGGTCTGGGGGTCCCAAAGAGAGCTGGGGGGCCCCATTCTGTGGAAAAGAGGGGTCCAGAGCGCACTAGAGGGGTGCTAAGGCGTCTATATGGTCAAGAAATGCCTCTGGGGAAGAAGGGAGAAATCTGGAGGGGTTGTGAGGAGACTAGAGGGTGTCTGAGGGGTCTGGGGGGCCCGAAGAGAGCTGGGGGGCCCCATTCTGTGGAAAAGAGGGATCCAGAGCGCACTACGGAGATGTTAAGGAGTCTACACGGTCAAGAAATGCCTCTGGGGAAGAAGGGAGAAATCTGGAGGGGTTCCAAAGAGACTAGAGGGTGTCTAAGGGGTCTGGGGGCCAGCAGAGAGCTGGGGGGCCCCATTCTGTACAGAGGAGAGGTCCAGAGTGCACTAGAGCGGTGCTAAGGCATCTACATGGTCCAAAAATGTCTCTGGAGAAGAAGGGAGAAATCTGGAGGGGTTGTGAGTAGACAAGAGGGTGTCTGAGGGGTCTGGGGGTCCCAAAGAGAGCTGGGGGGCCCCATTCTGTGGAAAAGAGGGGTCCAGAGTGCACTAGAGGGGTGCTAAGGTGTCTATATGGTCAAGAAATGCCTCTGGGGAAGAAGGGAGAAATCTGGAGGGGTTGTGAGGAGACTAGAGGGTGTCTGAGGGGTCTGGGGGTCCCAAAGAGAGCTGGGGGGCCCCATTCTGTGGAAAAGAGGGGTCCAGAGTGCACTAGAGGGGTGCTAGGGTGTCTACATGGTCAAGAAATGCCTCTGGGGAAGAAGGGAGAAATCTGGAGGGGTTGTGAGGAGACAATAGGGTATCTACGGGGTCTGGGGGGCCACAAGTGAGCTGGGGGGCCCAATTCTGTCGAAAAGAGGGTTCCAGAGTGCACTAGAGGGGTGCTAAGGCATCTACACTGTTAAAAAAAGCCTCTGGGGAAGGAGGAACAAATCTGGAGGGGTTGTGAGTAGACAAGAGGGTGTCTGAGGGGTCTGGGGGTCCCAAAGAGAGCTGGGGGGCCCCATTCTGTGGAAAAGAGGGGTCCAGAGTGCACTAGAGGGGTGCTAAGGTGTCTATATGGTCAAGAAATGCCTCTGGGGAAGAAGGGAGAAATCTGGAGGGGTTCCAAAGAGACTAGAGGGTGTCTAAGGGGTCTGGGGGCCAGCAGAGAGCTGGAGGGCCACATTCTGTACAGAGGAGAGGTCCAGAGTGCACTAGAGGGGTGCTAAGGCATCTGCATGGTCAAGAAATGCCTCTAGGGAAGCAGGAAGAAATCTGGAGGGGCTGCGAGGAGACTAGAGGGTGTCTGAGGGGTCTTGGGGGCCAGCAGAGATCTGGGCGGCCCAAATCTGCACAAATGAGTGGTCCAGAGTGCACTAGAGGGGTGGTAAGGCGTCTACATGCTCAAGAAGTGCCTCTGGGGAAGAAGGGAGAAATCTGGAGGGGTTGCGAGGAGACTAGAGGGTGTCTAAGGGGTCTGGGGGTCCCGAAGAGAGCTGGGGGGCCCAACTCTGTACACAGGAGGGGTCCAGAGCACACTAGAGGGGTGCTAAGGCATCTCGACTGTCAAGAAATTCCTCTGGGGAAGCAGGAACAAATCTGGAGGGGTTGCGAGGAGACTAGAGGGTGTGTACGGGGTCTGGGGGGCCAGAAGAGAGCTGGGGGGCCCCATTCTGTCGGAAAGAGGGCTCCAGAGCACACTAGAGGGGTGCTAAGGCATCTACATGGTCCAGAAATTCCTCTGGAGAAGAAGGGAGAAATCTGGAGGGGTTGTGAGTAGACAAGAGTGTGTCTGAGGGGTCTGGGGGTCCCAAAGAGAGCTGGGGGGCCCCATTCTGTGGAAAAGAGGGGTCCAGAGCGCACTAGAGGGGTGCTAAGGCATCTACATGGTCAAGAAATGCCTCTGGGGAAGAAGGGAGAAATCTGGAGGGGTTGCAAGGAGACTAGAGGGTGTCTGAGGGGTCTGGGGGGCCCGAAGAGAGCTGGGGGGCCCCATTCTGTGGAAAAGAGGGATCCAGAGCGCACTACGGAGATGTTAAGGAGTCTACACGGACAAGAAATGCCTCTGGGGAAGAAGGGAGAAATCTGGAGGGGTTGCAAGGAGACTAGAGGGTGTCTAAGGGGCCTGGGGGCCAGAAGAGAGCTGGGGGGCCCCATTCGGTGGGAAACAGTGGTCCAGAGTGCACTAGAGGGATGCTAAGACGTCTACACTGTTGAAAAAAGCCTCTGGGGAAGGAGGAACTAATCTGGAGGGGTTGTGAGGAGACAATAGGGTATCTACGGGGTCTGGGGGGCCACAAGTGAGCTGGGGGGCCCAATTCTGTCGAAAAGAGGGTTCCAGAGTGCACTAGAGGGGTGCTAAGGCATCTACACTGTTAAAAAAAGCCTCTGGGGAAGGAGGAACAAATCTGGAGGGGTTGTGAGTAGACAAGAGGGTGTCTGAGGGGTCTGGGGGTCCCAAAGAGAGCTGGGGGGCCCCATTCTGTGGAACAGAGGGGTCCAGAGCGCACTAGAGGGGTGCTAAGGCATCTACATGCTCCAGAAATGCCTCTGGGGAAGAAGGGAGAAATCTGGAGGGGTTGCAAGGAGACTAGAGGGTGTTTTCAGGGTCTGGGGGGTCCCGAAGAGAGCTGGGGGGCCCAACTCTGTACACAGGAGGGGTCCAGAGCACACTAGAGGGGTGCTAAGGCATCTCGACTGTCAAGAAATGCCTCTGGGGAAGCAGGAACAAATCTGGAGGGGTTGCGAGGAAACTAGAGCGTGTCTACAGGGTCTGGGGGCCAGAAGAGAGCTGGGGGGCCACATTCTGTGGAAAAGAGGGGTCCAGAGCACACTAGAGGGGTGCTAAGTCGTCTACATGGTCCAGAAATGCCCCTGGGGAAGAAGGGAGAAATCTGGAGGGGTTCCAAAGAGACTAGAGAGTGTCTAAGGGGTCTGGGGGGCCAGAAGAGAGCTGGGAGGCCCCATTCTGTGCAAAAGAGGGCTCCAGAGCACACTAGAGGGGTGCTAAGGCGTCTACACTGTCAAGAAATGCCTCTGGGGAAGAAGGGAGAAATCTGGAGGGGTTGCAAGGAGACTAGAGGGTGTGTACGGGGCCTGGGGGCCAGAAGAGAGCTGGGGGGCCCCATTCTGTCGGAAAGAGGGCTCCAGTGCGTACTAGAGGGGTGCTAAGGCATCTACATGATCCAGAAATGCCCCTGGAGAAGAAGGGAGAAATCTAGAGGGGTTGTGAGTAGACAAGAGGGTGTCTGAGGGGTCTGGGGGTCGGAAAGAGAGCTGGAGGGTCAAATTCTGTGGAAAAGAGGGGTCCAGAGCACACTAGAGGGTTGCTAATGCATCTATATGGTCAAAAAATGCCTCTGGGGAAGAAGGAACAAATCTGGAGGGGTTCTGAGGAGACTAGAGGGTGTCTAAGGGGTCTGGGGGGCCAGAAGAGAGGTGGGGGGCCCCATTCTGTGGAAAAGAGTCATCCAGAGTGCACTAGAGGGGTGCTAAGGCATCTACACTGTCAAGAAATGCCTCTGGGGAAGAAGGGAGAAATCTGGAGGGGTTGCGAGGAGACTAGAGGGTGTCTAAGGGGTCTGGGGGGCCAGCAGACAGATCGGGGGCCCCATTCTGTACAGAGGAGAGGTCCAGAGTGCACTAGAGGGGTGCTAAGGCATCTACATGGTCCAGAAATTCCTCTGGGGAAGCAGGAAGAAATCTGGAGGGGATCTGAGGAGACGAAAGGGTGTTTAAGAGTCTGGGGGGCCAGAAGAGAGCTGGGGGGCCCCATTCTATGGAAAAGAGGGGTCCAGAGCACACTAGAGGGTTGCTAATGCATCTATATGGTCAAAAAATGCCTCTGGGGAAGAAGGAACAAATCTGGAGGGGTTGCGAGGAGACGAGAGGGTGTCTATGGGGTCTGGGGGGCCAGAAGAGAGCTGGGGGGCCCCATTCTGTGGAAAAGAGGGGTCCAGAGTGCACTAGAGGGGTGCTAGGGTGTCTACATGGTCAAGAAATGCCTCTGGGGAAGAAGGGAGAAATCTGGAGGGGTTGCAAGGAGACTAGAGGGTGTCTGAGGGGTCTTGGGGTTCCAAAGAGAGCTGTGGGGCCCAATTCTGTGCAAAAGGATTGTCCAGAGCACAGACGAGAGGGCCACTCGGATCTCCAGAGGGCCAAAGAAGGGCTCCAGGGCATCACAAATGACTCTGGAGGCGTTCTCAAGGGACTAGAGGGGTCCTAAAAGGGCCCGAGGGCCAGAAGTTAGCTCCGGGACAGAAGGGATACCTGAAGGAGTAGTCCAAAGTGCAGTAGAGGAGTCCTAAGAGGTCTACATGGCCGAAAAAGTATCACCTGGGGAGCAAGGATGAGCTCAGGAGGCGGTCTGAGGGGACAAGAGAGATTCTCTAGGGTCAGGAGAGCCCAAAGAGCTCTGGGGCCCAATTTTGGCCAAGAGAGTGTTTGAGAGTGCACTGGAGGGGTGCTAACAGGTCTACAAGGCAAAAAAAGACTCTAGGGAACAAGGACAGCCTGTGGAAGGGTTCTTAGGAGGCATTTGAGGGATCCTAAGGGGTGAGGAGAGCCAGAAGACAGCTCTGGGGCACAACAAAGGCCTCCAGAGGGATTCAGAGGTGACTAGCGGGGTCCTCCTGGTTCTAGAGGGCCAAAAGAGGGCTCCGGGGCACAATTTTGGCCAAAAGAGGCACCTAGAGTAGACCGGGGGGGGGTTGTAAAGGGACTAGAAGGAAGGAAAAAAATGCTATAGGGAACAACGAAGGCAAAAGGAGGGGTCTTGATGGGACTAGAGGGGTCCTTGGAGAGCTAGAAGGACAACAGAAGGCTCCTGCACAATGAAGGCCAAAAGAGGGATATTGAAGGAATTAGAGAAGTCCTACGAGAGCTGGTGGACCAAAAAAGGGCTCTGGGAGCACTACAAAGGCCACAGGAGGGGTTCTGAGGGTACTAGAGGGGTCCTAAGGACTCTACATGCCCAATTGAGCCTCTGGTGCACAATGAAGTCGAATGGAGGGCTTCTGAGAGGACTCGAGCAGTCCTAAGGGGACTAGACATCAAACAGAGGCCTCTAGGTCACAATGAAGACTTTGGGATCAGTTTTAAGTTAACTAGATTGCAAAATGGAAGAGCCTCGAAAAGATTAGAGGGCACACATTGGGTTGTAGGATGGCACATCAGAAGGTTGTCTCTGGTGCACACCGAAGGCTCACAGGGTGGGGAGAGGGGTTGTTAGGGAGCCCACAGGCCAAAGGAAGCATTCTGTGGGGATTAGAGGGCAAATGTGGGAGTCCTGAGGGGAACAGATAGCACACAATGGGCACTGGGGCACACCAAAATGGAAAAGGATGGGTGCTGATGGGACTAGGGTGCAAACAGAGCCCTGGAGCGCAATAGAACACAGGGTTCTGGGGAGTTTAGGAAAACAAATGCAGGGGTTCTGAAGGGAGTAGAGGGTAACTGAGAGGGTGTGAGGCACACCGAAAGGAAATGGAGGGATACGGTATGCACTAAGAAGCAAACAAAGAGGACAAAGGGATGTGAGAGAAATGGAGAACTCCCAAGCAGGAGCTGTGGTGGGACTTGAGAGCATTTAGGGGGTGCTGGAGCACAAGGTACTCCCAAGGCAAACCCAGGTGTCCTGAAGGGTGTGTGTGGCAATCAGAGGGGTTCTGATGGGGCTAAAGGGCAGTGAGATGGATCCTAAGGGGCTTAGAGGGCAAACAGAGGCATCCCAAGAGGACTAGAGGGAAAAGCAAAGGCTCTGGGATGCACCAATGGCGAACAGAGAGGTTTTGAGGGGACTAGAGGGAAAAGAGAGGGGACTTAATAGGACAAGAGGACAAACATAGGAGTCTGGATGCTACCAAAGGGCCCACAAACACCAAATGTCAGAGTAATCTTGTAGGAACTAGAAAGAGACAGACTTCAGAAGGGAGAAGAGAACAAAGAGTGCCTTGGAGCACACCTAAAGGCAAATAGATTGGACCTGAGAGAACTAGTGAGCAAGTGGGTGAGTCCTGGGGGGACAAGGAGAAAAACTGAAGGTTCTGGGGCATTAACTCACCTGCCATAATCCTCCTGCTTGGAGCCTGCCTCTTCCCTCTGAGAAGTTGGCCTTTGCTTTCATTGCACAGGCAGCTGTCAGCTGTCACGTAGTCTCGGCAGACAAGTTGGGGATCGCTGCCCAGGCAGTCGTGACCTGCAACACCGCATGCTCAGAACAGTTCTCAGGAAGTCATGCCTATTCATAACCTGAAGAGCAAAAAGCAAATCTCTCTTAAGGTCAGTTTTTATTTCATCATAGGAGCAAGTTTTCCCCTCTCTCCTGCACTGTACTGCCTCTAACAGCACACCTTCCTCATCACCATTTTCCCCTGCTCCTTTCACTCCTCTCAGTTGCCCCTGCGTCTTAGATCTCTAAAGCAGCTGTTTCTCATCCACATGTACTTTCATGTCCTGTCCCGATTTGCCCTCCTGTTTGTCCTACAGCAGGCAGCAGGGACACCCTGGCCTAGTTCTTAGGTGCACACGCCTTTTGATCTGGCGAGCAGCTCAGACAGAGCAGAGGGCAGCAAGAAAAGTGGATCTGAACATAGTAGACTTGGGCACCGAGCAACACAGAAGAAGCAGCAAGGCATCAAAGAGATGGCATCTTTGTAAAGAAAATGCATATAGTTCCAGATGCTTAGGGGCAACTGGGGATTCTCTGTACCTGTGGCCAGGGCTCCTTCCTGCAGGCTCTTTCCACACAGTTAAAGGTAGCTGAACGCAGTGCCCTCGGGAGGCAGTGACATGGTGTCCCTGGTGCTGCTGTGGGGTGGCTGTTCCAGGGTGTCTCAGGCTGTGTTAGGGTCCTTGGACAGAAACGGTGCTGTTCACATTTCCTTGAGGACTTTCCCTTGTGCTGCACAGCAGGACAGCTCTGCACTGCGCCCTCCCAGCACCGCCACTCCTCAGCTGCTGCATAACTGGCCCCAATCCTGAGCAAAGCTACAACTCCCAGGAGCCCACAGCACCCCTCCTACTCTCCCAGCCCTGCTCATTTCCAAGAGGGACAGCCCCAGCCCCTGGGGACAAGCCTGCCTGGTCACACCAGAGATGGAAAACGCTTCCTGCCCTGTACCAGGAAAAAACAGGGAAATTCCACTGTGTCCAGTGACCTACGGGGACTCTTGCGCGAGCGGCACATGTCCAGTAAGGAACAGACCCAGCGGGCCACTGCTGCAGGGCTGAGAAGGCACCGGCACCTGGAACTACAGCTCCTGGCCTGCCACAGAGCAAAACACGGCTGGCTGGTGGGAACGCCGCTGGCAGAGACCTGCCCCCCCCCCCCCCCCCCCCCGCCCACCTCGAGAGGCACAACATGGCTGCCCAGAAGCCCAGTCTGAGAAGACTACCACTCCCGGCATGCCGCGCAAACCAACATGGCCGCCCGGAAGCCCAGTGCCGGAAGACTACCGCTCCCGGCATGCCGCACAAAACAACATGGCCGCCCGGAAGCCCAGTGCCGGAAGACTGCTGCTCCCGGCATGCTGGGGGCCGCAGCGCTCGGTGAGGTTTGACTCCGTGGAGATTCCGTTCCGTCCCGCCCCCGTTCCCCTTCCCCCCGGAAACCGCTGCAGAGCCCCAAGCGCGGCCCCGCGATCCCCAGCACCGGCCCGGGGCTCCCCCGCCACCCCCGCGACCGGCCCCGGCTCAGCTGCGACACTGCCCCCGACCCCCCGCGACCCTCCCTGGGGCTTCCGCTGCGATCCCTCCTCCCCCCCGCTCCCCGACACGCTCCCGAGCTGACACAGGAGACCCCCCCCTTCGCGCTCCTCCGACCGCGCAATAAACTGCACGACAGCCCCGGCGCACCCCCTTCCTCCCCCCGCCTCCGTGGCCCCAGGGCACCCCTCTTCCCCACCACGTCCTCGGCCCCCACTGCTATCCCTGGCCCCGGTTGCGCTGCGCTGCCCGGGACGCTCCCAGCCACCGGGACCCCCGGCACATGTGGGACCCGCAGCCTGCAGCGCGCCTCCCCCGGCCCCGCTCACCTCCTCTGCGGGGCGGCCGCCGGGCCGGTCCCAGTGGGCGGTGCTCTGCGGCAGCTCCATTGTCCAGGTCCGGCCTCAATGCAAGCTTCCCCCAAACGCGGCTGCAGCCCCAGCGCATGCCCACCCTTGCCCTCAGCCCCACCTGGGGCTCGTCCTGCCACCCAGCTCACCCTGGCATTCATCCCAGCCCCAGGGCCCGCAGCTGTGGTCCTGCAGGAACTGGGCAGGGGGCCTGGCCATCAGCCCCTTCAGGGACAGCTGGGGCTGCCAGGGCAGCAGAGGCACCCCCACTCTCCTGCCAGCAGCTTCCTGAAAGCTGAAGGGAGAGCCCTGGGGTGTAGAGAGAGGAAAGGGGAGTATGCAGAGGACAAGAGAACAAATCGAGAGCTCTGGGTGCAACATAAGTCAAAAAAAAAAAAAAAGGCAAAAAAGCAATGACAGAGCAGAGTGACTCTGGGGGCACCAAAAGGAGGGCCCTGGGGCATACCGAGAAGCACCCAGAAAACTCCAGGGCAGGAGAAAAAGCTAAACAGAGATCTCTGCGCCATGCTGCAAAACACACAGGGGGCCCTGGGGCAGCCTGAAAGGCACGCAGAGGGCTCAGGGGCAACCCAAAATGTGAATTGAGGGGTCCTGAGGGCATCAGAGGGCAAATGCAGGGCTCTGGGACAAACCAAAATACAAATGAAGGGCCTTGGTGCACACCAGAGGGGTCATAAGGCATGTCACAGGGTTCATCCCTCCCAGAAATTATCTCCCAGCTCCAGGCACATAGGCCCTGGCCCCAGACACACAAGGGACACTGTGGAGTGCTGAAAGCAAATCCAGAAGCAGTCTGGGGACCTCAGGCAGCCCTGCAGGGGCTCTGGCTGCCCCCACGATGATGGGAAACACCCCCAAGAGCCCCAGGGGTCCAGGCAACGCAAGGGAAATTCCCCGCAGCTCTGGGAACAGCACCTGGCTCCCTGGGAAGCGCAGGGACTCCAAAGTACAAGGGACTCAGGGACCAGCTCCCAGCCCCAGACAGATCTTCAGGCAAACCGACAGCAGGAACCACAGACATGAGTGCAAAGAATAAGGCAACTATTTATTGTTTTACTGCGCAGAAACAACACCTGGAAGAGAGTCTGCCATGGAGCTCAGTGTCAGCATGCTTCCCCTTACCTGTGATGCCTGAAGAGTCATCACCACACCAGTGTCCATCCATCCGTCGGAAAGGGTCAGCTCCTGCTGCTGCCCTTGACGTGGCAGCTGTCCGAGTAGCCGACAGCCTACTCCTCTGCTTTTTCCTTCAGGGCTAGGATTCATCTCAGAGATGAGAGGAAAATGCCTGATCTCGCCTGTCTGCACTTCTGCCCTACCCCAGACTAGAGCCCTGCAAGACACTTCCACAGCTCTCAGCTCACCTGTCACATTGCCAGTCTCAGTGTGATCGGCCTGCGCCATATCAAATCCAGAGCTCAGGTCAGCACGCAAAGCTGAATGCTGGGTATAGGGGAAGGTTACAAAGCCCAAAGGAGGGTTTGCAGCCTGCTGCTTAGGCTTCAGGGCTTACAGCTTATTATCTAAGGATTTAGCCCTTCTCATTTCTCAGCAAGTCATAAGCCCTGAACGCTAAGTGACAAACTGCAAGTCTTGGAACCCCAGTGGTTGCCGAGGCTTTAAAATTTATGGATGAGGTTGGATTTTAAATCCTGCACCCTGATCACTACATGAGCAAACTGTAAACGCTGACTGATAAAGACTGAGCCCCACAAAAGAAAGGAATAAACTGTAACTCCAGAGTGAGAGACCCTCAACAACAAACTAAACAATAAACCTTAAGTGAAAAATTCCAAACCCTCAACTTTAAGCAACAAGCACCAAAGCACCCACGAGCATGAAAAGTCAAGAGAAGCCAAGGAGTTCTGCCCACAGCTTAAGTTTTCCCTTCCTTCAGAAGTACAGCAGAACAGGAAGACACACACCAGAATTGCGTTACAGTTGCTGTTTAGAGGCTTGGTTTTAGCCACCATTCAAATGTGAGCATGTGCAAGCGTCACTCCACGGGACTGCACTAAGCTGCACTTGCACTGAACCTATCTGAAACCCTGCAAGCACTAATTCATCTCCAGGTCAGGCAATTAGTATGTTTGGTCCTCTCAGCTCCGTGGGCAAACGGCCACGGCCAGCGGCGCCAGTGACCACACCTAGGGGACAACCGCCTTGCACCTCCCAGCCCCGCTCGCATACAATGTGGCCCAGGACTTAGCTGCGTCCATGCTGCAAGTCAGAGCTCATCCTCCACGGCCGGCCGCGCATCTCCACAGAGCTCCCAGCTGCAACGAGGCTCCTTCGACTGCCCGACTGGGCTTCGGCACCTGCAAAGAGGCCAGAGCAGTTACCAAGAGGCTGGGCAACCGCACGGCCCTCCTGCTAGAACTGCTCCCTAGTCCAAGGCCCGTGATTGTTCCCACAGTCGTGACCGACCCTCCGTGCTGCTTCAGTCACCCTCTCTGGCTCCATTTCATCGCAAAGATGTCAGAGCGGCTCTCACGCACAGGCAGGCTCACTCAGGCACCCAGCCACCTCCAGCCTTCGCTAGATGGTCCTCCGCAGGGAAACTCCGCCTCTGACGGACACTCTCAGAAAGCACTGTCCAGCCAAGGCAGGATAAAACTAAGGCCTCCAAAACCTCCAAACTCCAGAGAGACAGAGCTGATGGGTTTTGCTGTGTACTCTGGCGCTGTTGCTCATACACACGTAACCCCATTTCTCTACTATAGCAAAGTTGCTGTTGTAGCTGGCTCCTGAAAGAAACAGTAACTTGCGAAAACAAAAATCCCAGATAAGACAGTTGCATACTTAAGACATCAGTTGTGAAGGACCTTTACTCTTAAAGTACAAACAATACTGGAACTCCTTGAACTCCTGGACTTCAAAGAAGGAAGCTCTGGAAGGTTTACGGCCCAGCATTAATAATACTAGAAGCAGTAATTGTTTGGAGGGACCAGAACAACAAAGAGCAAGGAGTTCCAAGGAAAGAAATGAGCCAGAAGCTACGTAAACAACTGCACTTACTAAGATAAGCTCAAAGCATCCTTCATCAGGAAGCGACAGTGGAGAGGGGGGCGGGGGTGTTGACAGCACAGCATGGCCCCTCAGGAAGCACTAAATCAACAACGGGTCGAGCTGTAGACATAGGGAAGACACCAGTTTGCATAAAGGCAGACCTGACAGAAAAGTGGGCTCGATGCCAGCGTTACGATCTCGAGTCAAGCTGCACCACGCGGCAGCCCTGGCTGTGTGCAGGCAGACAAGAGGCAGTGACTGCAGACCGCGCTGACGAGCAGGACAGACAGCAGCAGCAGCTCCAGATCGCCCTACTGCGAGCGCCTGTCCAAACGCCCAAGGACTCGGAGCCTCTGCTGCTCTCTGCCTCCGCGACACCTTTCCCGGGAGCCTCTTCGCTGTCAACTACACACCCCATGGCATCTCTAGCTCACTAGCGCTCCCCCGCTGCACACCCACAGCCCCGCGCCTCCGCGGGCAGAGTCACCGCGGAGGTGTCCGTGACCCGAACGAGGCCGATCGATGGCACCCTCTGGGCACTGCCAATCACCAGCTCTGCTGAGCACCAACCGCCTCTCGGCACCCGCCGCACCAGCCCAAATACACAGCAATGACAGACCTCCAGCTGGACACAGGGACAGGGGGCAGAACAGAAGAAAAGAGGGGTAGAGAGCGTGGCAGAGGGATGGAGAAAGAAAGAGAAGGATAGAGACCTGGACCCAGGGTCAGGGCGCTGGACAAAGGAATAGAAAGAGAGGGAGAGAGGGCCACACAGATGGAGGGAGGGCTGCACAGAGGTCCAGGGAGCAGAAGAGAGAAAGAGAGGGAAGGGGAGGTGGGCAGAAGAATAGAGAGGGGCGAGGAGGGAAGGAGAGGTGGGCAGAGGGACAGGAAGCAAAAGAGAAGGGGGGAGAACCAGGCAGAGGAATGGGGATGGGAAGAGAACGACAGGGAGCCGGTCAGAGCGATGGGAAGAGAATGGGAATGATGAAGAGCTGGCCAGAAAGGTGGGGAGAGAAAAAGAGGGAGGGGAATTCAGATAGAGAGATGGGATAGAACAGGGGAAAAGAGGGAGAGGGAGGCAAATGGATGGGTGAGGAGCTGAACAGAGGGACGGAAAGAGAAAGAGAAGGCTGGAGGGGTGGACAGAGGGCTGGGAAGGCAAAGAGAAGTATGGAGAGACAGAAGAGAGCGGCAGAGGGACGAGGAGCAGGACAGAAGGACAGCGGACAGGTAGTGGGATAGGGAGAAGAAGAGGACGATGAAGAGCCGGATAGAGCAATAGGGAGCCAGTTAGAGGGATGGAGAAGTAGACAGAGGATGGAAAGAGTAAAAGCGGGGTGGGGAGCCGGGCAGAGGAAGGAGTGGCTAAACGAAGGGATGGGGCACCGGACAGAGCCACGGGGAAAGAAAGGAAAGGATGGAGCGCTGGACAGAGGGACAGGGAGCGGAACCGGATGGATCCAGATCCAGACAGCCCGCAACAGCCCTCGCCACGCTCCGACCCCACTCACCTGCCGAGCCCGCAGAGCTCGCTGCACGCTGCTGTGCCCAAAGCCCGCTCGTGGGCCCGCTTGCCCGTTTCCCTGTGGCTCCAGGGCGTCTGCAAGAGCAAGGGCGCGCGCACAGGCCCAGGCCGGGGAGGAACCCTGCGTTCGGTCATGGTATTTTACTGTTCCGTGCACATTAGCCCCTTTCAGACGCTTAACCTCAAACACCCTTAACAACTTCAGTACCCGTGGCACCTAGTTTTTCCACACCCTCAAATCTTCCTTACTCTTTCCCATCTTGTTTGAAAACCCTCCCAGACCCCTTCTGTACTTACGTGCTTCCTCAAAACAGCATCACCGAAACCAACAAAACGGGCTGAGCTGCTCCTCTTCGAGCTGCCGGCCCTCAGAACAGGATCCTGCAAATCAATCAAACCACCAAGGTCACTGGGAGACGCTCGTTTTAGAGCTCTCGCCCCCCCCCCCCCAAGCTTTAATGATGGCTCCCTAACCTGGGCAAACGCAGCTCCTCCATGAAGCGCTGCAGCAGTTTTTATTCTGCGGTCCCAAGTTGCCGTTATGACATTAAGCAGCAAAGCAAGGCAAAGACAGGTGGGCTCACGGCTTACCCATCTAGCCATGAAAACTCCTGTTTTAGGCCTCACTGGTTATTCCAGGTAAACAGACCAAAACAGAGCTCTAAACAGGCAGGTGAGGCTTCACACAGACCTCGTGGCCCTGCCAGCAACAGCAACGCCATAGTGACCGGGCTACCGGTCGCTATTCCCCCCCTCCTTTGCCAGTCCCTGAATCGCGGCTTATTATTCACAAGTCCGGTAGGGATGCAGCCAACCTTCCTACGGCCGAAGGCTCCTCGTCAGGACCAGGCGGAGAACCTTTCCACTGGCATTTGGATTCTCCCGGCCGCTCTCGACACGTGACAACTTACAAAGGCCTGAGGGCGGCAGTAGCCTGTAGCTCTTCGCGGCAGCATATAGTCGTTCCCCGACGTTCCGAACACCTAGGATTAACACAGTCTATAAATACAAAAAAATACTACCGCTACAGGGTGTAAAGCCAAGCTAAAATTTCTGCAACCGAAAAAAAAAAACCCTCTTCGCATCTGACAGAACAAGCCGTACGCACCAGCGCCTAGAGCTCAAACAACCCCTCCCGGGCAACGTTCTTCTGGCAGGCTGCGGATCCGAACTCCTCCTGTCCTGCCTAAGAGTCTCCACTGGGACACGACGACTTTGCCAGCCAGCGCCTGTTGATGGAGGCAGAGTAAAATCCATCGCCCTGCAAAAGTACAGAACAAAGAAAGAAGAAAAAAAAAAAGAAAAAAAAAATCAAACCTCTGCAGAAAAGCGTAAGAATCCAAAGTTGTCTGTAAGCACAAAAGCGGATCTAATACGCACACGAGCAAGGTAAACGAGACTACGCGAGCCACGAATACCGCTTCCCCCAGCCCCGGGTTTGGAAGCTATGATGAGTCGGGCTTGCCGTGACAGGTAAGTTAGACTAAGCAGCCGCTAGAGATTAATCTTTCAGAAACCTTCTGCGTCCGCATTTTTGGCACAACTGTGCCTGCCCCTCCGTCCATTCAGACACGCGCAAGAAGATCCACTGCTTGTAGCACTTGCACAGCAACCCCCCCGCCCCCGCTCATTAAGGTTAGCGCCCGCTGTGCCACTTGGATAGACGATACTCTGCTGTCTCTTCATTTCCCCGTCATTCCTACTTTAGAGGGAACTAAGGAGATTGCATTGCCTCTGTGTGATCAAGGGTAAAAGTCTCAAAGACAGTTACAGCCCAGATCGCTGCTAAACAGTCTCTCACAGCTGGAGAATTTTTGTTCTGGCCCCAAAGGGGACGTAAGGATCGGGCTACTGGCACCCAACTTTCCCTTACCGCCGCTTTCTAACGGTGTGCTCCCAGGGAGTCAGCAGGTGTGGAAAGCGTTACTGAAAAAGGCTCGCCTCGTCCCAGGAATCCGAGGGCACGAGGCGTTATGGCCGCTTCTCCCAGTTCAGCGGAAGCGGCGTCACGCTCCTCGTTCCAGCTCCGTTCATGACTCCCTCCCGGTAATTTCCACCGTGGTCTGCCGATACCAGCAAAGCTATGTTAACGCTGCTGGAGGAAATTAAATCCTCCTAAAATTGCTCCAAGTTGTAACCGACGAGAGGGCGCCTTAATTCCACGAGGCTTTAACCTTTCTTCTCTCTACTGTCCTCCTCTTTCCCCAAATACCATTGCCAGGTAACTAACCGGGGGTTGCACCCATCGAGACTTCCTGAAATTGATGTTATGGAAATTAGGCTTGTCGGCCACTATAACAGGGTTCGACCCTAGGTTCCCGCAGAAAAATTTCAGAGCCAAATCAAAACAAATTAAAGAATTAAATTTTAATGATGCGCGTGCAGTAACTACAGCTCAAGCTGGGTGCCTCCGAAGAGGGACCCTAACATAAACAAATCCTGGGCAATTATAGTTTTTTCAACTTACATTTCCCACCCCTCACGCGGTAGTTAGACCAGTAGTAATTTTTTTGGTCTGGGGTCTCCTGCTCCTCATTGGGTCTCATCATCATTCTGAGGTAAGCTGTTTTTCTCCTTATTTTTTTTTTTTTTTTTTTTGCGGTCTCTGATGACGGTTGTACCTCTGTTTTTCTTGAGTCTTACTGTTGTGTCTCAAGGTCCTGAGGAGGAGGTGATTCCAAATCATAACAATTAACACTGCCCCAGCAGTGAGCTAAGGCTTTGCCCCTCAAGGTCCTAATGCCCTGCACTGGTCTTATTTCAAAGCCTTGACATCCTCCCTTTCGGAGTGTGAGACACAGGAATGCAGACTGCTTGTACCTTCCTTATCTTCCCAGCTTGAACCAGCTCTGAGGCCCTTTTCTTACTGGACTAAGTAAAAGTTCATTATTTTATCTAAGTGTGGCCTAAGGCTTCAGCAAATTTAGCTACTCATGCTAAGCAAGTTTTACAGAAGTTGTGCTAAGCGGCTACCTCTACACAGTTTCAGTTCGCTATTCTTTAACAATTGATCTTTTCATTTTACACTTCAGACGCTTTGTGCTCTCGCTCTCCAACTCTCCCTTCCTCTACGGTAACTCTGCTCCCTTGACCACCATTCCCCTAAGATAATAATTTGCTGTCTCGCAGCTCTTAAAGTATGACGCTTCACAGACGCGTCAAGTCACACGCACAGAAATGAATGTACATGGCCTACTTTTTCTAACGCGTACAGACCTTCCGTCATATGTTGGCGATCTATTATTCGGATCGCTATTAACGGTGATCCTTCCTCGCCAGGAGGAAGGGGCTTTGCCTTTCTGGCAGAGACAGCTTTCACTTGGTTCCATTTGATTTTATTACTTCAGCTTGCCCACGTTTTTTAGTCTCTTCAACTTCAGCCATGGCAATTAATCTAAAAAAGTAAGTATTACATCTTTCCCTTTCCATTGCTGCGTGTACAATAACAAAGCAAAAGAGAAACAGCCAAAGCAAAGCTAAAGCAGATGCAGGTAACAGCAGCCACAGGGTAGGAACGGGTTACTTAGCCATCAGCGCTGCCTCTGGGAGGCCAAAATAACTACTAACAGTCATTAGCAATAGTTACCTTAGTTACCCGTGCCAGAATGCCTCCTCCTGTAGCAGTTTCTGGTGATATCGAGGGTCCGCTGCATTTTGGCTTCCTCGTTTCATCCCATCCCTTAGGTATTAATCACACAAAAACGCTTGTCCGTCTCTTCTCTTCATCAGCATTTGCTGTCCTTGGTTCCATCTCTGTAAGAAAAGTAATAAACTCACGTTTTACTTTCAGGGAAACACTTAGGTTTATGCATGATCTTTCTCTCTTTACCCTTCTGTCTTCACCCCCCCCCCCCTGCTTTTTTTCCCCCTTCTTCTTTCCCTTAAAGGAAAGGTCTTAATACAGCACTTTACATCATATGTTACAGGGTAAACAGTCTGGAAACGTTACACACAGCAATTAGGGCTAGGTTATTAGGCAGGCAGGCATGTCGCCTAATACCTACCTAACGCCATCTTCTGTGAAACCTTATTTTTATTCCACTTCAGTATTACTGTGACTATTCTCAAACCCTTGTAGACGCACGCTTGACTGACAACTCTCTCGGTCTTTAACTACATGGAAGAACGATAGCCCTCGATTTGCCCGTCTCCCTTTCAAACCTATTACCTTTTTGAGATGGCTTCTAGATTCCTCTGACGCTCGGATGCCAGCCTCACAGGCGACAAACAAAACGAACGACCGGATCCCCAGGTCTTGCTGCTTCTCTTCGAGAGGTCCCCCTTTGGTGGGCTACCCTGCCAAACAAACCAAAAAGACTGCCGAGGCCGTGACGGTATCGGGCGTTTGGAACGCTTTTCCGAGGCGTTTGGGGTGACTGACATAACCGCTTCGCTTCACATTGCTCACAGCTACCTTCATCTATTACTTAGGGCTAAACCTGTTCCTATTTGCAGAGGGGCTTGTTGCTTGTTTAAACTTGACATATAGCCCACAACCTGCTCTGCGTGCTCCCTAGTCCCTTCTGCTTTCGCAACACTTGTGGTAATTCAAGGCGGTAATTAAGAGTCCCCATTGTCCCATAGGCTGGAGCAAGACATTGCTGCTGCTCTGAGGAGATGCCTAAAAGCCATGCTGTTTTCTGTAGCATCACTGGGGCTTCCCAGAGCCCAACGGTGTTCTCTTTGGCTTTTCCCGAGCCTTTTAGGTTTTTTAGGCTATTCCTTAGCCCGCCATTTCATGGCAATGTTCTCCTTAAGCATTGTGCACAGCACGATTATCCCAGATCAGCCACATCGTGTACGTACAGAGGCTTCTGAGAGGCGGCTCAGAAGAAAAGAGAGAAAAATCTCTTTGTCATCAGCGCATCCACCCGCCAACACTCTTCACCAGGAAGCACTGTAAACTCCCATTTCTCTAAAGTGGGACTGAGTCAAGGCGGAGACGCAGATCACACCCCATCTTTGTTAGAACGCCTCACTGCTGCGGGGCCTGGGCCTGGCAGCAGTTTTAGGAATGTTTGGGGCTTTGGAGAGAGTGCAGGGGAAGGTCTGGAGTCAGTGACAACGTTGAGGCAGGGCTCGGAGATGTTTTGGGGCCTGTAGGGGCGTTGGGGCAGGATTTGTGGGTGGTTTAATGGCTTTGGGGGGGCTGGTTGCAGGAAGGGTGGGACTCTGCGGGGCCCTCAGGGCAGGTGTGCCATCCCAGATGTGTAGGGAGCACATAGGGGTGCCCCACGTTGCTGTCAGCTCGGCGGGAGGAGCCACTGGTCTCCCACCCCATCAGATAGGGTGGCGGGGGGGGAGGAGGAGGGATCTATGAGCTTGCACAGAACGCCAGAGAAGGCAGCAGGGAACTCACCAAGGGCCCCGCATCCCAGAAAAGCTGCAAAGGAACCCGCGTCCCAGACGAGAGGAGGCATCAGGCTGCTGTGCCGCTGCTGGACACATCCAGACCCCCGCGCAGACACCACCCCCCCGCCCCGCTCCTCCAGGCTGCGTCCACAGCGGTGAGTGCACGCCCTGGCCCGCGCTGGGGAGGAACTGGGGCCCTACAGGCGACACACGGAAAAGGCAGAGTCAGAGCCACGCTCCGGCAGACCAGGCGCGGCGCGGCGCCAGGTCCAAACCCCCCACCCCCCCGCCCCGCCGCCTCCACGAAGTGACAGCCCCGGCGGGCAGGACACAGCCCGACGCCCGCGGCCACCCGAAAGCACACGCTCGCCTCACCGGGATCCCCACGTGCTCGACTCCAGGCGGCCTCGGCCCTCGCCCGCAGCCGCCGAGCAAAAACACCCACCCTGCTCGCCGCCATCTTGCTCCCCGCCGCCGCGCATGCGCTGGCTACGGACAGCGCGGGAGGGGCGGGGGCGAGCGGGAGCGGGAGCGGGAGCGGGAGCGGGAGCGGTGGGGGGAGGCGAGACCCGCAATGGCGCCCTCGTGTGGTCGTAGCGCGGCGCTGCAGCCGGCCGGCTCCCGCGGGTGACCCGCAGCCCGCCGCGCCAGCCCGGTGCTCAGGCCGAGCAGCGAGCGCCCCGAGGCTGCTCTGCCCGTGCCCGAGAGAGCGGCGGGGATCAGCGAGCAGGCGCTGGGGCTGCCCCGGTCGCGGAGCAGCTCTGAGACGGCACTGCCCGTCCCCGCACCCCCAGGAAGCACCAGGAAGGAAAAGCCCTCTCGGGAAAAGCGCTCCCGGTCCGTGAGCACCGGGCAGGGGTGGACGAGCGCCTTCGCTTACCCGTCCCCGAGAGAGCGGAGAGTAGCGGTGAACACGGTGACCGGCAGCGCACACGTGTGCGCCGGCTGCCTGCACTGTTCTTCGTACGCAGCGGTGGCCGGCGGCGGCTGCAGTGCTGCCTTGTCGACACGCGAGGACAGCGGTGAGCGGGACGGAACGCAGTGCGCATGCGCTACGCCGATGAGTGTGCAGTGCCGCTTTTCAGACCCGCGATGGCAGCAGTGAGCGCGGCGGAACGCAATGCGCATGCGTGCTCCCTTTCGGTGCAGTACCACCTTCTCCCCAGTATCAGGGTCCACTCAATAAACAAAATAGTATGATAAATGTTGTCATCTGCTCCAAGTGCTTTCGCAGAAGAGAACGACATCAAAATGAGGTATTATTGCATTTAGTCTCCACTACACGTGCTACCCCAGTGCCACGGACTTGCTTTAAAGGATCAGTGACGTACGCGTTCTGGCAGTAATATTCACGGAATGAATATGCACTCGATCAAGTAGGAGTGTTCATGAAAAGCTTTGCCAGTGCGTCGCTAGGTAACAAACCTAGACAAGCAGCTATTTGCCCTGATCCTTTGGCTTACGTTTCTTCTGCCCGATGTAGTCTAACGTACCTGAACGCAATGGCCTTGCGAGGCAGTGACACGGTGTCCGTGGGGTGGCTGTTCCAGGGTCTCTCGAGCTGTTCCAGGGTCCTCGGACAGCAACGGTGCTGGTCGACTTTCCCTTGTGCTGCACAGCAGGACAGCTCCGCACCGTGCCCTCCCAGCACTGCCGCTCCTCCCAGCAGCTGCCTAACTGGCCCCAATCCTGAGCAAAGCTACGACTCCCAGGAGCCCGCAGCACCCCTCCTTCTCTCCCTGCCCTCCCCATTTCCAAGAGGGACAGCCCCAGCCCCTGGGGACAACCCTGCCCGGTCACACTGCTGTCCAAAAAGCGGATTCGTTGCCCCGTGTGCACTAAGCCAATAATTACACGCTCAGGAGAGACATTTGCTTATTTATTTCAGAGTTGCGCAAGCCTGGCTGCTCGGTGGTTTCCCACAAATCAAGTGCACCCCCACCCCCCCCCCGGCTTTCCAAGTAGCATTTACACAAACAAATTGCAAGGTTTGCAACTTTCCCTTTTACACCGGTTGGTTAGTGATTTACCTACAACTGTAATATTGCTTACACACCATTTTACTACTACACATGCTCAGGGGAGGGGTCTTCACCCGGGCGTGGGTCTTTCTGACCTATCAGCGTGATTTTCTTGTATTATAATGAGGACAGGTCAGTTAGGGGATACCTCGAATTCTTTTGCTAAATTGGCAATGTATGCATAGAAAACAAAGCATCTTGATTTACAGTTTCTTTAAGGCTTTAGCAGTTCTAGGATGGCCTTGATTAAAGAATTATTTCCTCCCAGGAAATAGAGAGGTTCTCCTCATCTGCCTAGTTTAAAGAGCATGAACACTCTTTCTGAGCTTCCAAGATTGTCTTGCAACACCACCAGAGATGGAAAATGCTTCCTGCCCTGTACCGGGGAAAAACAGGGGCATTCCACTGTCCCCCGTGACCTGTGGGGACTCAGGCGTGAGTGACACACGTCCAGTAAGGAACAGACCCAGCGGGCCACTGCTGCAGGGCTGAGAAGGCACCGGCACCTGGAACCACAGCTCCTGGCCTGCCACAGAGCACGATGCGGCTGGCTGGTGGGAACGCCGCTGGCAGAGACCTGCCCGCCCCCGCCACCTCGAGAGGCGCAGCATGGTCACCCAGTAGCCCCATCTGAGAAGACTACACCTCCCAGCATACCGTGCACGTGAAAATGGCGGCCCGGAAGCCCAGTGCTGGAAGACTACTGCTCCCGGCATGCCGCGGTGAAAACTACGGCTCCCCGCATGCCAGGCCGCCAACTCCCGCCCCCCCCGCAGCGCTAGGGGAGGTTTGACCCTCGGGAGATGCCGTTCCTTTAGGTTTATAAATAGCTGATGGGAGGGTGTTAGATTACAGCATGTGTAGAAGGTTTTTTAGAGAATGTCATCAACCAGAAAGACCCAGAACATATCTTGTATTTACACTCCTCTTACCAGCACCACTTTGTCTGCCTGTCTAGTTGCAGTGTCCTTAAATGATGGCAGCTATAAGCAACTTTTGCCCCCTGGTCTCCAGGACTGGCTCTTTAAACAGGTGTTGTTCTTTCTGATAGAGCCCCGAGTGACATACCACTGACTTCCTCAGTGTGTGGTGATGTACATATTTGTGGTACAATGCCAAAGTAGGCCTTGTTAGCAAGACTATTTGTATCATCAGAAGACAAATACAGTGCAGTCTCCATCCTTCAAGATATTCAAAATCCAACTGGACATGATCCTGGGCAACTTGCTCTAGTTGACCTTGCTCTGAGCTGGGTGGTGGAGAGGGGAAGGGTGCTGGACTAGATGATCTCCTGAGGTCCCTTCCAACCTCAGTAATTCTGTGAGAATTGTCTGAGATGAATCCCACACTTGGAGTTCTACTTGGTAGTTTTTCTATTTAAAGAAACAAGAAGAGAATATAGACGATTAACACTGCTTATGTGTGTGCACGTGATTTACATAGGTCCATATCCTTGTTGAAATTCCAGAGAACTCCATGCGTGAATACAGTACCACAGGAATGTTTCCTTATGCATCGTAATAGGAAGAGTTTTGTATTTTAAGATTCAGAAGTGCAAAGAGATGTTGTCAGCCGAAAATCCTCTTCTGTTCAGCAGGATTATTTAGCATAACGACATTACGTATTCAGCTTTGAATATCAAAAGGCAGTATTATGTTTCTTCTTTAATTCCTGTATTTTCATGGGCCAATGATTTTTTTGATCCCGTTGGTATTCTGTAATTACATATTAATTGCATTAAGTTCAGAAACATCATCAAAGAAGCACCACGCAATGGTAATCTTAAAAATGTTAGGATTCAGATTTCTCTCGTCTTCCATTCTACATTGTTATAACCACGGCTCTCATCTTTTAATCTTTTTTCCTTGGTATAGCCTTTATCACGAATAGAGATTCATAATATGCTCAGAATATGATGCCTCAAAATATTGTATAAATTGCAGCCATGTGTTGTCTTGCTTTGATGCTTGCACTGATTCTTTAGCTCAGTGCATTGTCCTTTGTCTTGACCTCGTTATTTATGGCTCCAATGAGCTGTGGAAAATGAGCAGCCAGGTCATCCTTTCCAAATTAAAACACTAGCAAGGTCAATGTAGGACAGGAAATAGAACATTTGGAATATTGCCACTTTTCTGCCTTATTTGCATATAAAAAGTGGGGACTGGAATGGTAGGAAATGGGTCCATTTTAATTTATTACAAAAAGTTATGATCTTACCCTTCCCTCTGCCCGGTTTATGCCTTAATATCAAGAGAGCACTCTTGCCCTTACTGTTTCAATCTTCCTAGTGTGACTGTATGGGAGAGGGGGGAAAGCGTGGCTATGTATGTGGAAAAGGAATGCTTTAAATAGCTGATCTTCTTCAGCATTGTCCTGTAAACACATTTGCTGCCGTCATTATTTCTGAAGCGCACGTTAAAAGTTGAATATTTACCATAGTCTTTACCAATGTTTCTGACAGAGCAATGGAGGAAGGGAAGGACGTCATCAGCCTTTCAATTCAAAAATGTTGTCCACAGTCTGCTGTGAACAGTTAACCTGCTATGTCACTCAGGGGCACTAGAGTCTTGATTACACACAAAACTATTTTCTAATCATTTTCTGTATTACCCTGGAAATTAGCTGTGTATCTTTGGTGTGACTTATAATGGCATCTAGTAGCTAATAACCTGTATCAATATACCTAGTTAACTTTTTGTTAGAATCAAATGTAAATACAGGGATTCTTCTTTTCTGCTTATTTCAGAGATGCTGCGTAGCAGGATAACGAAGTGTTTGCTTTCATGTCACCTGTTAACTGGTTAATGGCCTATGGAAATTTTATGTCTTCTCCTGTTCACTTTTGCCAAGAATATATCAATGATTCTTTTTTTTTCTTGGATATCTTTTTTTTTTAAATACCAAGTGGTTACCTTAGAAAAATATCGTATGGTGAGTAGACAGAGATCCTTTCTTATTGTAAAAATAGAAGAAGAAGATGGATTAATTAGGCTTTGGACCTAGGCAATATCATTCACTCTGTTTTATTTTTACGGCTTCTGTGTTAATGAATATCTTGTGCATCTCTTTGATCCCCTGAGAGAACATCCACACAATGTCCTCTATGTTTTATGTCCCAGGGTTGGCGTTACATATTACAGGCTATCTGGTCATCATTGCACCACTGCTATTTCGTCTTCTGACTGTGAATATCCAAGTGTGGTGGTTGACATTGCCAGACTGGTGTTGCCACCTGATGGGTACATGAACTTTTCCTGCTCCAACCTGTTTGCCTATATGCATGTTTTCATTCTTTGTCAAGCATCTTTTTCAGCTATTATAAGGAGGATGTATTTGATGAAACATAGGTGTCTAGATCTGGTCTAGTCGTCTTAGGCTCCCTTTATATTCAGAAAAGAGCAAAAGGACTTTCGCTGGCTCAGTTCATCTTATCCCAAAGTAGAGGTTTAAAACAGGTCAGATAAGCAGCAACTTAAAATTACTTCAGTCTTTTACTGTGCATAAAAAGGGCATAATATGATTAGCTTGGATGTAGATATTTACTATTTTATATATATATGTATGATATATATATGATATGCATATATGATATACATATATGATATATATGATGTATATTTGATATATATATATATATATATATGTATGATATATATGTGTGTCTGTGTATGAGATATATATATGCAGATATTTACTAGTGCCATTGCCTGAAAGGCCAGTGGCAGGGCCATGGCTGCTGGCTGTGCTTCTGAGGTCACAGCAGCCTCAGTGCCTCATAGGCTGGAGGGAGGCTCCTGGCTGCTGGCTGTGCTTCTGAGGTCACAGCAGCCTCAGTGCTTCACAGGTCAGTGGCAGGCCCACAGCTGCTGGCTGTGCTTGTGAGGTCACATTTGTCTCAGTGGTTCACAGGGCAGTGGGAGGCCCCTGGCTGCAAGTTGTGCTTGTGGGGTGGAAGAAGTACCAGTGCCTCATAGGCCAGTGGGAGGCCAATGACTGCTGGCTGTGCTTGTGAGGTCACATCGACCTCTGTGCCCTACAGGCCAGTGGCAGGCCCCTGGGTGCTGGCTGTGCTTGTGAAGTCACAGCAGCCTCACTGCTTCACAGGCCAATGGCAGGCGCCTGGCTGCTGGCTGTGCTTGTGAGGTCACAGCAGCCTCAGTGCCTGATAGGGCAGTGGCAGGCCAGTGACTGCTGGCTGTGCTTGTGAGGTCACAGCAGCCTCAGTGCCTCATAGGCCAGAGGGAGGCCCCTGGTTGCTGGCTGTGCTTCTGAGGTCACAGCAGCCTCAGTGCCTGATAGGGTAGTGGCAGGCCCACAGCTGCTGGCTGTGCTTGTGAGGTCACAGCACCCTCAGTGCTTCATAGGCCAGTGGCAGGCCCCTGGCTGCTGGCTGTGCTTGTGAGGTCACAGCACCCTCAGTGCTTCATAGGCCAGTGGCAGGCCCCTGGCTGCTGGCTGTACTCGTGAGGTCGCAACAGCCTCAGTGTCCTATAGGCCAGGGACAGGCCTATGGCTGCTGGCTATGCTTCTGAGGCCACAAGAGCCTCAGAGCCTGATAGGCCAGCAGCAGACCCACAGCTCCAGGCTGTGCTTGTGAGGTCACAGCAGCCTGAGAGCTGGCTAGGCCAGTGGCAGGACTAAGGCTGCTGGCTGTGCTTGTGAGGTCACAGCAGTCCCAGTGCCTTATAGGCCAGCAGCAGACCCATGACTGCTGGCTGTGCATGTGAGATCACAGCAGACGCAGTGCCTGATTGGCCAGTGGCAGGCCCCTGGCTGCTGGCTGTGCTTGTGAGGTCACATTTCTCTCAGTGGCTGACAGGCCAGGGAAAGGCCAAAGACTGCTGGCTATGCTTGTGAGGTCACAGCAGCCTCAGAGCTGGCTAGGCCAGTGGCAGGACTAAGGCTGCTGGCTGTGCTTGTGAGGTCACAGCATCATTAGTGCCTGATAGTGCAGTGTCAGGCCCTTGGCTGCTGGCTGTTCTTGTGAGGTCGCAACAGCCTCAGAGCCTGATAGGCCAGCAGCAGACCCATGACTGCTGGCTGTGCATATGAGATCACAGCAGACACAGTGCCTGATTGGCCAGTGTCAGGCCCTTGGCTGCTGGCTGTTCTTGTGAGGTCACAGCAGTCCCAGTGCCTTATAGGCCAGCAGCAGACCCATGACTGCTGGCTGTGCATGTGAGATCACAGCAGACGCAGTGCCTCATAGGCCAGTGGCAGTCCCATGGATGGACGCTGTGCTTGTGAGGTCTCATTTCTCTCAGTGGCTGACAGGCCAGGGAAAGGCCAATGGCTGCTGGCTGTGCTTGCTTGTGAGGTCACAGCAGCCTCAGAGCCTGATACGCCAGTGGCAGGCCCCTGGCTGCTGGCTGTGCTTGTAAGGTCGCAACAGTCCCAGTGACTGATAGGCGAGGGCAGACCCACAGCTCCTGGCTGTGCTTGTGAGGTCACAGCAGCCTCAGAGCTTGATAGGGCAGTGGCAGGTCTAAGGCTGCTGGCTGTACTTGTGAGGTGACATTTGTCTCATTGCCTGATAGGCCAATGGCAGGCACATGGCTTCCAGCTGTGCTTCTGAGGTCACAGCAGTCTCCGTGCCTCATAGTCCAGTGTCAGGCCCATGGCTACTCACTGTTGTTGTGAGGTCACAGCAGCCTCAGGGCCTGATAGGGCAGTGGCAGGCCCCTGGCTGCTGGCTGTGCTTGTGAGGTCACAGCAGCCTCCGTGCCTCATAGACCAGCAGCAGGGCATGACTGCTGGTTGTGCATGCATGTGAGATCACAGCAGTCCCAATGCCTCATAGGCCAGGGACAGGCCCATGGCTGCTGCCTTGGCTTCCTTGTGAGGTCACAGCATCATCAGTGCCTGATAGGCCAGTGACAGGCACATGGCTTCCAGCTGTGCTTGCGAGGTCACAGCAGCCTCCTTGCCTCATAGGCCAGCATCAGGGCACGGCTGCTGGCTGTGCTTGCTTGTGAGGCCACAGCAGCCTCAGAGCCTCATAGGCCAGTGGCAGGCCTATGGCTGCTGGCTGTGCTTGTGAGATCACAGCATCATCGGTGCCTGATAGGCGAGTGGCAGGCACATGGCTTCCAGCTGTGCTTGTGACGTCACAGCAGCATCCGTGCCTCATGGGCTAGTGGTAGGCCTATGGCTGCTGGCTGTGCATATGAGGTCAGAGCAGTCCCTGTGCCTCATAGTCCAGTGTCAGGCCCATGGCTGCAGGCTGTGCTAGTGAGGTCACAGCAGCCTCAGGGCCTGATTGGCCAGTGGAATGCCCATGGATGCTCGCTGTGCTTGTGAGGTCACTGCTATGGAAATGAGGCTCGCCGGGCACCATAACAGGGTCTGACCCTAGGTTCCTGCAAGAAAGTTCAGAGCCAAATCAAAGCAAATTAAATAATTAAATTTTAATGATGCACATGCAGTAATTACAGCTCGAGCTGGGTGCCTCCGAAGAGGGAGCCCAAACAAAGAAATCCCTGGGCAATTATAGCTTTTTCCAATTAAGTTTCCCACCCCTCACGCGGTAGTTAGACCAACAGTAATTTTTTTGGTCTGGGGTCTCCTGCTCCTTATTGGCTCTCATCGTTGCTCCTAGGCAGGCTGTTTTTCTCCCTTAGCTTTACTGTTGTGGTTTCTGCTGACGGTTGTACCTTTGTTTCTCCTTGCGTCTTACCATTGTCTCTCAAGGTCCTGAGAAGGAGGAGGTGATTCCAAATCATAACAATTAACACTGCCCCAGCAGTGAGCTAAGGCTTTGCCCCTCAAGGTCCTAATGCCCTGCGCTGGTCTTATTTCAAAGCCTTGACATCCTCCCTTTCGGAGTGTGAGACACAGGAATGCAGACTGCTTGTACCTTCCTTATCTTCCCAGCTTGAACCAGCTCTGAGGCCCTTTTCTTACTGGACTAAGTAAAAGTTCATTATTTTATCTAAGTGCGGCCTAAGGCTTCAGCAAATTTACCTACTCATGCTAAGCAAGTTTTACAGAAGTTGTGCTAAGCAGCTACCTCGAGACAGTTTCAGTTCGCTATTCTTTAACAGTCCCCCCCTTTGTTTTTATGAAGCATCCGTTAATCTTTTAAACAGAGTTCTCAAAGCCTTTCGAGGCGTACTATCGCTTTCCATAATCTTATGTATAATATAATTGTAAGTAATAGGCATAACACAGTTAAACTGAACACAACTACTACCGGGTGCAACACGTGATTATAAATCCCTGTTGCAGTCGGTGACCATCCTAGAAGAGTTTCCCAGCCATGATGTTCTCCGTCCCTCTTTACCCTTTCCAAGACGTGGTGTATCTCTTCCGCATCACAATGAATGGTGATTAGAGTTTTTTGTCCATTGTTCCGGGTGCATTCTAGCAGTCAACGCAAATCATCGCATTGTAGTAGTTTCTTTACTAGCATAAGATTCATTCCAATGGGGATAGGGAGTAAATTTTGGCTCAATGTATAATTAGATTGTAACAGTTGCATCCCATAATTTGGGGTAAAGCTACAAATACAAATGTTTGAGTGATTACTTGTATCTACAACACTGCTCTCTGTAAGATTACAAAGTGTTCTTACACAGACACATCCTTTTTCAACATATACAAGTACAGTTCAACTTTCACAGCAAAAGAAGAACATAGTATGACAGTATATGGACTGTTCCATTCAGGTTTTAACTTGGATTTTTGTGGAAATACTTTAACTAACACTTCGTCCCCAGGCTGTATACCAGGCACTTGTATTTCAGGTGGTGCGGACTGATATCACTGAGCATTTTTTTTTTTTTTTTAAGACTTTCAAACCTTTTTTTTTGGCATACTTAGAACATACTCTAGACAGTTTCAGTTCGCTATTCTTTAACAAGGGAAGCACGCTCTATCAGGCATAAGCTGACAGAAATCGCCTTCCCCCGAACATTGCCATTCACTCTGGCCGTGGCACAGCCCCTCTGTCCCCGCTGGGCCCCGCTTCTTTGCATCCCTTCCCCCCTTTGGTGTGTCTGGCACCTCTGCTTTGGCTGCGATGGCCGCACGGGGCTGTGTTGTCAGCACCAGCTGCCTGTGAGTGGCCCTGCACCCCAACACACCCTGTCATTCTCCAGCTGGGCCTCCGCCGATTTCCCTTTACCTTAGGCAGTTGCTAGACATCACTAGTTCCCTTCAGCCTCGCTCCCGCCACCCAGGCCCAGGGAAGCGCTAGCAGCTTCTGAGCAGCCGTGCTGACACTTCACCTGCCCGAGCAACAGAGCGACTTGCTTGCCGCACTGCTGCCGGGCGCTCCTGCGGCGCCCCATTCGCGCCTTGGCTACTGCCAGGCCCCGTGTGCCAGCGCGATCTCTGCCGCCCGTCGGCATTACCGGCACCTGTTAGAAAAGGACGCCTAAGGGAAAAGGACTGGGAAAAAAGCATTTCTGCTTTTCATGGTGAAATTCCGCACAGAAATCTGAAGCACTGCCAAGGACTGGGTTTTGTTTTGACGGCAACTTTATTGCTCTGAGAACACTCTTCAAGCTCGGATTGGTTAGCATTGTTTGGAGAACGGCTCTCTGTTGGGTTGGATGGTAAGTGGTGGTGTAGATGGTAAGCTTAGTCAGTCTTGACGGCTCCCGTCCTCAAGCTCTGCAGCTGAACGACAAAAGGAAGCAGGCTCACTCCCTGTCATGACATTCAGCACAAACCCATCTGCTCAGCGGTTTGCTTTCTAAACAGCAAAGACCTGAGCCTGCCCGCAGCTTGACGTGCGCTGTGACTCCGGGACTGGAGCGACCTCGAGAGGGAGGCTTCCAAAAGCCTCCCAGGAAAAGCCACCGCCTGTCCGTTGCGTGCTAGGACGGGCGTACTGTGCAGAAGAGCAGGACACAGCTACCTGCTCTCCTGACCCACGGTAGACCTTAGGGACGTGACATTTGGTGGCAGTTTTGCCTTCTTTCCTAGTGACCATTCAAAACTGGAAACAAACACACACACGAGGAAAACTTGCGTCTTTTTCAATTGAGGCAGAATATTTGGAAGCCAGGGCATACTGCACAGCCTTCCTGACGCAAGCCCTTGAAGGCTGCCCGCCCCGTGGAGTTGTTTACTGCCATGGTTGCTGTATTGTTCCCATAAAGAGCCGTCTGGAGGATGGCCGTCTCCCTTCTCCTCCCGTGGGTACTTCTGGAAAGGAGGATCTGAGCATTCCAAGCAGCTTTCCAGCTTCTTGATGGGTCTGCTCTTTTTCTTCTTGCTCTTACGCTTGTGACTGTCCATGTGGAGTGCAGAGAAATCCAAATCATACTGTCGGAAGGAAAGGGGCAAGTTAAGAACAGAAAAAACAGATGTGGCACTCGATGCCTACATGGGACTGTATTTTATCAAGTCTACTGCAGGGGATGATTTGCAGCTGCTCTGCGGTAATTTCTGAACGTCTGCCTTACTAAGAAACGCACACCCTCAGAGGTCGAGCGGACATTAGGTCTTGGCTTGTACACACATCATTAATTGAGGCTAGTTCTGGAAGAGGTGCCAAAGAAAACAATCATTCTCGTAGCCTGATCCAAAACCGTGTGCACATGTGCCTCTAACTGTATGGTCCGGTTAGTGGGTAAATTGGTCTCGTTAGTGGGTAAATAAAAGTGGAATATTGGCGAGGAGACAGGAGCATGTTGACCGGCCAACTAGTGCAGCTGCCAAAACACTTGGTGTTCAGACTCCAAGGGGAACGGCAGGTCGCGACCCTTAGGTGCACCACACAGGCATCAACCTGGACTCACGTATTCCTAAAGAATTATTGCTTCCCTTGTTATCTGTACATCTAAAGAATTACCGCTCTCCTTGTTATCTGCAGCGCGTGCACACTACGCCACATTGTAGCCTATTCTTTCGCCTTCAACCCCCACCCCCCACCCCCCGAACGTCGCCAGGGGCCGATGCTCTATGGTGCCTGGGGCAGCCCGGTCACCTGCCTGCAAGGTTCCTGGGATTCCCCTTGTGGTTTGGGGATTTCAAGGTAATAAACATCTAATAGCTTTATTCCAGAGCGGTGTCTTCTACCCCTGCGTATTCCAAGCAGCAGTCAGCACCGTTAGCAGTCCCCTTCTGAAGTGCTAGCACAGCTCAGCAGTATCTTTCCTGCCTTCACTTGATCGACCTACCCACGTGATCTCCAGACAGACGCCGCACTATTGAGAGCTCTTTAAAGCCAACTGGGCGGACAGGAGAAACAGCCAGAGAAGAACAAGAGGAACTGCGGAAATCTCTTTTCTCGGTCTTTCTCCGTTTCCCTTCTATTTTGTTGTCGCTCCCTCTGGCGTGGGGATGTCCTCTTTTTCTGTTTCTTTGCTTTTCAGTCTTCCGGGAAGAGCCCTCAAAACCGGAAGGAACTGACACAGCTGAAGGTGCTCGTCGTTGAGGAGAATAGTTTTCAGACTGCTGCTCCGGGACTGGACAGCGGCACGCGTCTGCTTGGTGGCTGCTGAAGTGATGCCCGCCTTCCCCTCTGGCGTGTGATGACAGGTGGAGCCACCTGCTTTTGCAAGAATGCTCGTGTGACCTCTCTTGCTCTGTTCGTCCTCTGCTTCGGGATCGGTAAGGAGGACATTTTCCGGAGCTTCTGCCCTTATCCGGGCAGTTTCTGTCACTATGGGAAGATGTGCGCCTGCTTCCAGGGCAATACTGCTGCAGGTGGCAGTTTCGCTTGTTTCTTTCCAGCCTGCGAGAGCACCTCCTCTTGTGGGAATCACCGCCCATTTCTGTGATGCCAATGGTACTGGGATCCTCTTTCAGGGCTCCATTTCTCTTTAAATGACTTGAGCTCTGTATTTCAAAAGAAGAGATCGTGAGATGGCTATGTGCAAACACACAGCTTGGAGAAGCCCCAAACACAAACCCCTCCTACCAGGGAGTCCCACAGATTGCCTCAGGAGATGAAGAGGAAAAAAACAACAACAAAAAATGCCCCACTCTGCTTTAATTCGAAGTGCAAGGCCAGCAAGTGTTGTTCATTCCTACTTTTGGTTTTTGGCCGACTGGAAGCAAATGAGCATCATTTTTGAAAGCCCATCCAAAGAGCTGAGCACGGATTAAGGATGGCCCCAAATCGCGCGCGCTCTCTCTCTCTCTCTCTCTCTGTCTCTAGCTATGTACCTGCGTCCATTTTTCCCCTTTCAACTTTCCCTGAAACCCCCAGCATACTTGTTCCAGTGCTCAGGAATAAGCCATTCTGGTTTTGCTGTCTCAGCTCAAGTGACAGCACTAAAAATAAACCAAGCAGTCTTTCCCTTTTTTTTCCCAGGATTTGAGCATGACTAGGCTCTACTTCCAATGTCTCGCTGTGCTTCAGGAAGCGGAGCTGCAAGTAAAGAAGCAGCAGGGCTGCACGCAATTCAGCAGCAGCCACTGTTTGAGTGATTCCGGCTGCAGCAGGAGAGCTGTGAAGAAAGCTGCAGGGTGGGAGGGAAAATACAATGCAGACGCTACCAAAAAAGGAAAAAAAAAAAAAAGAAAAAGGAAGAAAAAGACAATTCCCACTACCCATTTGGTGCCTCTCTCCTTCCCTCTCTTCCCCCCTCCCCGTTACCTTCAGCATATGAGGAGCAAGCTGCGGTCTCAGAAATCCAGCCCCCTTCTTATTAGCCCCCGGCTGACCAAGGCATGAAGGGGGATAAGATGGCACGGGCGCGTCAGAAGTGCATTCTCCAAGTGTCTCACCATCACACCTTGGGAAACAACAGTGATCTCAGTTGAGACATGCCCTGTCAGCCTCCTCTTGGGCTGAATCCCATCCTGCCATCATCTAGGAGCAGCTGATACGTCATACTGAGAACGTAACCAAGACTACAAGCTGAAAATTAGATGCTGCTCTTCCTACCACGGCCGTCCCTTGCAGAGCAAGAACTCATCCTTACACCACCTCTGGCCTGAATTTCTCCTCCTTTATGGCATTCGCCAGCTCCACAGAGCACGTACGTAGCAAGTTACGCAAGTGCAGCAGGTGAAGGCCAAGCAATGAAAGACACTGCGTGACATGGGGAATTCCAGACTGGACAGAACGCAATTCTACCAATAGTCCTTTCCGCCCAGGACAGAAGGAAAAACACGTCAGAGGAGCAGAAGAGAGGTTTCAGCAGCGCGAAAGGGAAAGGTACCCCAAACCCATCTGAATACTCGCTCTTACCTGATATAAAAAAGTAAATACGCCTGCTGACTGAGAACGGTTTGGAGGTCGCAAAGGACTACCGAGGCATCATTCATCTCATACCACAGTCCATTACTGGCCTGCAAAGAAAGGCAACGATGCCTTTAGAGCAACTCTAGAGCGTGCTCTCTACAGGAAAACCCAGACAGAACACTAGCAGACAAAGGAGACACCAAGACTAGTCAAAGGAGACATGTAACGAGCTCTTTCCCCTTCAAAACAATGGTTGTCAGTAACATGCTGGGACAAGTTTCTCTTCACCAGCACAGATTCTGCCCTGCAAGAAATGAAGCTGATGCTTACCTTGGTGAAGCAGAAATAGTGTCCTGCACGACCGCTGGCACCTCTGTGCACCAGGACTGCATATAAGGCGTAGAGGACTGGTTCTCCAATTGGCTGAGACATGTATGCTCGCAGGTCCAAATACTCTGGATATTCCACATCCTGAAGACAGAGCAAGAGGATTCAAAACTCATCTGGGAACACTTCGTGAAAGAGCCGGGGAAGAACACTGCTAAGAATGTGGGCTGGAAGCTTAGACAGACATGTTTTGCCTCCTCAGAAATCGGTCTTCCCAGAGACAACATTTAATCGCTTCCATTGCAGAGAACTGCTCAATGCAAAACCAGCTCTTTCAGAGCGGAGCATACGCTTATCGTCACACGGGAGCTTTGCTGTTACCGGAAGAGAAAGAGTAAGACCTACTTCTTGCGCTGATTTTGCCTAGACATCTTCTGTCGCTATGGTTACAGTCGGCCGACATTAACAACTTTGAACAGAGCGTTCCGCCTTGGGAAATCTCCCTTCCCAAGAAGGCATTACACTTGCATAGATACCTTGCTAATCTTTCCACCAGTGAAGCTGGCAAATCTTTTCAGGGCTATGGTGAGAACGTTGGAAGAGCGATGTATTGTAAACCTCTTGGACGCAGCAACCATCTTTTCACACCTTCAAAGCAAGCACAGGCACTTGTTTCAAGGCATCTTCCCCCCTCCCCCTCACGCCAAAAGTCAAGCAAGTTTCCATGTCTCTCTCACGCTCATCCTAGCTGAATGGTATTTCCTTGCCTAAGACGGGGCTTCTTTCCTTAAAGCCACACCCTGCATTTCAGCCTTGCTCCTGCAGAGAACCTGGCAGGATGTAGGAGGCCAGCTCGATAAGGAGCGGGAACGTTGTCTTTCGGTAGCCAAGCAAATGCCTGAGCACGTATCTTTGCTGGGCCCAAAAGTAAGGCTTGCCAACAACACGCAAGGCAGCAGGAACGTGACTCTCTCACCGGAGCGTGGTTCCGGAATGCGAGCTAGCGCCTGCGCTTCTTATCAAAGATTTCCAACTAGTTGAACAGAATGACACCGATTCCGCTCTAAGAAGCAAATGTACTCTTTTCCAAGCTTTGGGTGACTTCAGGGTTCATTAGCTGCACAACCCAAAGCCGCTCCGAGGCGGACAATGGGTTCGGCCACTATCTCCTAGTCCGATGGCATTAGGAAGACTACTTACTTGCTACATTTGTAGCAATTCTCACCATCCAGCAGCTCAGGTCTCACAAATTCTTCGAGCGCCCCGGGGACAGAGGAGGCTGCCTGGAGGAGGAAGAAAGGAGGGCACTGAGTTGCTGGAAACTCAAATGCCAACCCGCAACTCCTCTTTTGCCGCAGGGCCTCCCTCGTGCACACGTGGGAGACCTACTTGCGAAGCAGCGAACACCGCGAAGAAGGAGGCAGAAGCAGAGTATGCTGAACACTGACCTTGTTTGAAAAGGACTGTACTTTGGTACCAAGAGCTACCTGTCTGCGGTAGCGCACAATCAAGTTATCTGTGGTATGCCTTTGCGTAAATCACAAGAGCAAAAAAAGCCATCGCGTACCAATCAGAAGTGTATCGGGGTAGTCCAAAACTGGGAAGTATCATAGGACGAGCATGCGTGCGGAGATACGCTAATTGCTCTCTCTCTGGCTTAAACCCCCCCACACACGGAGACCATTCACGGGGCTTCCAGAGGAGGACCAAGTCCAATCCACCTCCCAGCCTCCACCAAGCGTTTTTGCCGTGAACAGCATACATGCCTACGTGAACTCCGTCGAGTTTAGAAAGCCACAAAAAGAAAGAACAGCCCCCGAAAGCTCGGGGCCTTCGACGGCATCGTCAGCCACCGCTCCAAGACGTCTTACCTTTATCTCCAACGGGATATCGAGGAAGGCCTCATAGGACTCTGAAACTGCTTGGCAGCTCAAGCACGTTACTGGAAGCCAAACAGAAGCACTTCACAAAATGGGAAGGAGACTCACTTTGCCCGTTTACATTATTGAGAGCTGCTACTTCTTGGCACACCGCAAGCTCTTTGCGACAAACGGGCACAAAGGCACAGATCAGTTCCAAGGACAGTAGCAGTTTCCAAAAGTACCTCTGGATCTTAGGAATCCTCCAAATATTTGGTGAATGACCGTGGTGGCTTGCGACGACGTGTCCAAGCTGGAAACAAATTATCATCAGCGCTCAGAAGAGCCGAGGCGGAGAGGTAGCTCTTTCTTCAAAGAGCTTTTCTTTTCTATGAAAACCCTGGGCAAAGGTTTTCACGTAGGGTAGGAAAGGAAGGCGTCAAAAGTGCTAGAGAACACTTCAAGGTTAACTTGGTTCTGCTTACCTGGTGCTTCCATTCAAGCAAGCTGTCTGCATAGCAGCCACGGTGTAACATAAGAATTCGTGAGCATCTTCCTGTCTGCCAAAACAGAAATGCTCCCCTATTCCTAATAAACACAAAGGGCACAATGCTTATCTCTTCAAAAGGGACAGGAAACCTACTTTTCTAAAAGCTCTCTTTCCTACAACAATTAATCTCTCCAAGCCCTTTGCACCCGTGAAATAACCCTCTGAAAATTCAGACGTTTCTGCAAAGAACGCCATCTGAAATGACTTACGTCTAAGGTCACTGAAGACAGCCGTAGGCTCGACGGCGTTGTCAGAGCAGAACAGGACATGCTTAACGTGAGCTTCCATCGTACACAGCATGCAGAAGCCTTGCTCACGACCTGTCAAGAGTCAAGGAAGAAACCACCTCCGGCTAGTGCAAGATACCTACGTACCTGTGGAAAACCTTAAGCACCAACAATCTCCAAGTTGGAAGTGCGGTCTCTGCTCTCCGTTCCACGCTCTCTTCTCCAAAGGTGCCAACAGCCCAGTCTGTGCGCATAAGCATTAACCAGTAAGCCTGCACTAGCACGCATTTTCTGACGAAGCACCTGAAGGACTACTGCCAAGCCCTCTTCTGCAGGGAGGTGCACGGGAATAGCCCGACTAGCTCATATTGCTTTCACGGTGCTCTGTGGTAGTTTTCCTCTTCTTCCGGTTCAGCAGTGACCACATCAGGTCTCGCAGCGGTCGTGCATTAGGGAAACCCGGCTGGGAAGGAACACCGAGAACCTGTGATGCCCTGTGATGCCCTCCTCCGAAAATTTATCATCTTTCGAGCAGCCGGAAAGCCATATTCATGAAGCGCCTTACTTCCCAATGCCCTTGATCATTCACAGGAGGGAAGAAAGAACCCTCCTTCGACGCCGGAGCACGGGGCATTAAAGGAAAGCAAGCACTCCCTCAGCTATCCTGAGCCTGCCGTGCATGCGCTCTTAAAAGGGAGCCCCTGCAGGGACACTAGGAAAACCCAGAGTCTGCTTCACAGAGTCACTGCTGTCCTTTCACCTGCAGAGCTGTCCAGCAGCTTGCAAGGAACGTGTTCACAAGTACTCACACGACTGGCTGTGTTCCCCAGAAAGCAGGTAATTGGCCAGAGGGGGCGTGTAGGTCAAACACTGTAGAACAGAGTTGAGGAAACACGTATTGCCCAGGTTGCGGAGTCCAGCTCCAACGCTTTGCCTTTGCCGCCAAGCCACAGAAATCTTCTCGGGTGGGAAATGCATCCTTTGTGGCGGAGCAATTCCGTCAGTAACGCCTGCAAGGAAATTAGATTCTAAGAGAGACTGCCGGCCTTTGTTTTAGGAACGGAGGTTTCAAAGGCAGCGTTCTGGAGAGCAGCCCCCACAAGAACCAGCTGCCCTGCAGAACACAAGCACGTAGTAGAGACAGCCCAGGAAGGCTGCCACTCACGTTGGCTGGTCAGCGCACAGTTGGGGAAGAAGAGTTTACTCATCTGTTTGACTTTTTCTCATGGGCAACCACGACTACTCGGCCTTCAGGAACTGTTGCCGAGTCCCTTCCATCCCCAGGCGCTCAGCTGATAGTCCAATTATGCTGGCCTTTTTCCTTAGCCACTGCCAGCGCCATTGGGGAGTCACAAAATTCACCTTTACTCTTGAAGTCTTTACTCACAGGAGTAGCTCCTTTCTAGGCCAGCTCCTGCAGATGGGGCCTGACTGCAACTTGCAGAGCATGACTTCATTTCTGTCACACGCAATTCCAGTTGGAAAAGGAACGAGCCCAGTTATCCAGAAGGCTCGCTGAGCCCACGCTCGCTTCCGCCAGCGCGACCGCGAGCACCCGGGCAGAGAGCGCGCGAGGAGCTGCTGCGCCGCCGCCCTCTCTGCCGCAGAGTGACCCCAGCTCTGCGGGCCATTGTGACGGCGGGCAGCTCGGCCAATGAGGAGGCTCGTAGCAGCCGAGTGGGCCGGTCCTGATGCGGCGCAGCCAATCGGATCGCAGCGTGTCTGTGACGGGCAGGTACCGGGGTGGCGTGGCCCTGCCCCCCTTTAGGACCCGGGGCCGTTGCAGAGACAGGGCTCACCTGGCGCCAGGGACCCGACGGGCACCATCCGCAGCCTGCGGCCACTGCCCAGCCCTGCTCACGGCGGGGGCGGGGGCTGTGCTTCCGCCGGCACGGCTCACACCTCCTTCCCAGGCAGAATAAGCCTACTCAGAAAAACGGGCATGCTGCTGTCACCGTACCTGTTGTGCAGTTTGCGCTGGCATGTTCACGGTGGTGCGGGTTGTCTTTTCCCCTCTTGGGGACCCAAGTATCCAAATGGTACTCCACTTTGACCTTGCCTCTCCGAGCTGCTCTGAGGGAAGGGCTCGGATCTGCAAGTGCAAAGCAATGCTTTTGAAGCCAGCCAGCATTTCATTCCTAATAGGAGAAGAGGAAGAGGAAGAAAAGAGGAAGGAGGTCATTTAAAGCAAAGGCGCATTGTGTGACGTCTTACTATGAGCTGCTTAGACTATGGACAGATATCTAACTCTGACTCTGCCAGCTGAACATGTTAGCCCCCTCGAGTAAAGATCCCATAAAAGGCTACACTCCCTCTCGCTGGGGTTCATCGCTCATAGCAACACATTCTTCACATCCTGAACCACTCAGACCCCTTAATGTGTAAATGTAGTGTATGAGGAAGGAATATGTTCCATTATTCCATATCCCTAGATTTATCATTGAGACTGACAGGTGTTATTAGAAAATAACCAGTCAGTTTCCAGAGCAACTCTGGCAGGATCTAGAAGCACAAATTTTCTGAAAGCAAACATTTTCATGCTTCCTGTAACACCCTGGAAGTTTCAGATATTTCTGACTAAATTGTGAGAGAAGACTAAATGAAAGAAAGATAAATAACCCAGACGAGTAATAGCTGTTCATCCAGTCTTAACCCAGCTATCCACTGAACACCACGGCTTTCACATAGTCTAGATGACAATTCAGAAATCCATTACATTGTCAGTCTAATCCAGGCTAGATCAGGACTCAGTCCAATGCAGATACATTGCAGACTTCATGGCGTAGCCCAAACAGACTAGCTTCCCTCACTCATCATCTTACACATGGCACTGTATGGGCATTGTCCCAGGAGTTGCCCCTGCTCCACGACACGAGCAGCCACCGTAAGCACAGTCTAACTAAGGCTGCGTTGCCTGTGACATCTCTGCTGTCTAAGCTCCACTGATGACTTTCCCTGCTAGGGACGGTCAGAGCAGATCACTCTTCAGCTGAGTAACCCAATTCAGCTCTCTGCTCTGAAGGCCAACAGTTTGTCAAACAACCTCTAAGCCCTCTAAGTAGCACAAATAAGCTAGTTTTTCTGGCAGATAGAGATGTCCTTAAACTCATGCCAGAATCAGGGGAAGGGTCTTCATTCATATGTTTCACAGGCTCCAGGCCAGCTGCAGCATACTGGGAAAAGAATGAGATGTTGCTCCAAAGGCAGTACTGAATTGCGTAGTTCTGTGAACATCTAAGCAAATGACATTTATCTGGGGAGGTGGAGCAGGGAGGGGCTCTATTGCAAGTCTGAAGTCCTGAAGTTTTTCTATTTAGATAAATCTTCTGATTTGTTTTCAGTAAGATATCTTTGGAGTGAAGAAGGAAGCTATTCAGTATTATGAAGGTGCATTAAATGTTTGAAGCTTTCAAAATAAGAGTTTATTTCTGGGATCGATAGTGCACAAAATATCTCGCACCTTCATGCAAGGAAGGTAGGCCTATTTCCTCATTTAAGAGATAAAAAGATCATTCTCAATCTGCAGATAGAAGCATAGAATAATTTAAGTTGGGAAGGATTTCTGGAGGTCATCCAGTCCAACCTCCGCCTCAAAGCAGGTTCAGGCAGATCAGATTGCTCAGGCCCTATCCAGCTGAATTTTAAGTATCAGCACAGATGGAGAGTCTACAAATTTGCACCTAATCCAGTTTTTGATCACTCTCGTTGGGGCAGGAGACAGAAATTTCCTTCTTCAGTTTCCCAAGTAGTCCATGGCTAGTTGCTGTGTTATAGGGCAGAAAATGTTTGGTAGGTTGGAGATAAACAACAGCCAACTATTCAAAGATAACTCAGTGTCTAAAAGCAGTCTGGTCTTTTGTGTATCTAAGCAGGGTAAGCATTTTCCTTGTGTACCTAACCATTATAGGCTGTTTTTAATCCTGTTGTCTGTTTCTTGAAATGGGCAAGTACTTCTGAAGATCTGGCTCAAGGGGGGAATAAACTGGCTTGATATCTATGGTACCTACTCTTATCTTTCTAGATGAAACAGGTCAGTGAGAGAATAGTTTTGTACATATGCAATACCTTGAAGCCTATGCTAGAAACAGACCTCAGCAAGAACTGAAACCTCAGTTCAGTCACCCATATGAGAAGAACTCAGCTTTGAGAGCATCAGCCAGGTTACTGGTAACCTCCAATAGAATAACAATAATTTTTAACGGGAGGTGAAAATGGCAGAACCTTTACAGTGATGACTGATTCCCTTTTTGTTCATGATTCCTTCCCTTTCAGCATGAGATTTTTCACCATCTAAAGGGAAAGTATTTTATTTGGTGAATCGTCCCAACTTATTCTTGAGCGGAAAATGGCCAATTTTCCTTCACAACAGGGATGCAAGCAAATGAGAAATCCTTTCTCAGCCAAACCTGGATGATCTGGTGGTATCTCCTCCTCTCCGGAAAGATGAAAAGCTGAGTTTTCCTGCTGCTGTTGCCATTAAGTGCTTGCCACCACTTCATTAAAGAGAGAAAACTCTCTTACTTTCTTCTGCCAGGATCTGGATTTGTTATTTGTATGTTTACAGGTTGCAGTCACAAAGGTCAGGATGGTGGCAGGTCCATGGAGCTAGGCCAGGTCTTACCAAGTTGGCACAGCTGCAGCCTAACCATTATGTTCATATTTCAGCAAAGCTGAAATCAGGGCTACTCTGCCCTGTTAATGGACTTTGTAGCCCATACGGAGCTATAACTACACTGCTACCACCTTTCCAAGGCCTTGACCTTATGGCATAGCTGAGCTTTATAATTTATCAGAGCAGCAATCCAAGCATGATTGCATGCCAATCAATGTTGGAGCCACAATCCAGTTTAATTATCGGGATATTTTTCACAGCTTTGTTTAAAGACTGGATGAAGTTTCATACTTTGGCCGGTCCTCCAGTGCTTTACACTACAAAAACCTAAGGACTAGGTATCCCAGTAGAAATACGGGGATTGAATCTCTCTCCATACTGGAATATAACCTAAGTCCCAGCTGAACACTGACAATTTTCCTAAAATTCTTAATAGTACTGTTCTTGATTCATTGAGTTTTCCTCACCTGCTTGCAACAGGGAAACCCCAAATGCCCCTAGGACCTCCTGACTCTAGGCAATGCTGTTCTACCACACATTGACTGACTTTAGCATTGCTGTCATGACAAGTCATTCGGCAGGAATTTTCCCAAATCTCCTACTGGAACTGAAATTTTTGGGAAGGAAAGAAGAAGAACAGGATTCTAGATGGTGGATCATAAGGCTTTCTTAGAAAAGCAAACTGTAGCTTTGAAGAGACATCAGATCTTTAACATTTTAAATTCCCTAATTTTGTCTGGGTTTCTCTAGGTGGAGACTAAGGGATAGATGAATGCAGGGCTTATGAAAATCTGTTCTTTTTGATGATATTTGTCAGAAAGCATATTTAGGTTTGAGATTTTGATTCTTGATTGAAACATGCTGCCAGTTCTGCTGAGGCTTAGCTCTAGATGGCTTTGAATATCTTAAACATCAGCACAGAGAGAGAAGGTGTGCAGATGTGACTCACTGCTGTGGAGGTAAGCTCTTTGATGACCAAAGGATGTCTATGATTTCTTTTCAAGCTATTTCCTTCCTTTGAGCTGGCAGTCCACTGAAAAAGACAGTTTTGGACAACTCAGAAATCTGGCTTAAAAAAAACCTCACATCTCTGTTCAAGATAAGGACAGTGCAACATTGATAAGTATAAAAACTGTGAACTTCACATATCTGATGAAACTTAATAATCAGAAACAAGAGATAAACCTTGAGCTTCAGCCTCTGCAGCAACAGAAGGATGACAAATAGCAGGACCAAAAGGTTACACTGTCACATTCTTTTCCCTACTTTTTAGGACTGTCAGGCCAGTGGGATAATAGTGCACATAGTCCAAATGTTTTTACTACCCTGTGCATATTCTAATTTTAGCATTCTTGAGATAAATGGCTTCTGAGATAGCAATGACCTTTAATCATCACTACTTGATCAAAATTCAGACTATAACATACTGAAGATAAGTTTTCTCCTTAGCCATGTGTCTTTGGGCAAAAACAATTATGTTTCTCAGTCACGTTACCTCTCAGTGTAAAATATGCTGGCAGCAGTTTGACAAAGAGAGACTTGTAAAATCCTTCTTTAGTGTGCCATAGATGATCATAGGGACACAAGCTTTGCTATCTCTATGCACAGCTTTAAGGAGAGGAAGTCGGGGAAATAAAAGCCCTAGCAGTCATGCAGTGGAATGCAAAGGGAATCTGCAAGACCTCTTTCCATCCCACTTTGACTGTAAGCCTCATTCATGCAGAAGCAGGGACCTCTCACCTGTCTGAGATTCATTCCATCACTTTCAGCTCAATAAAGATCTAAACTCCTTCTGCCAACTGAGGGACAATATTCATAAACTCAGCCAGAAGGGATGGAACATCTATTAGTGATAGAACACCTATCCCTAGAGCTAGCTTAGTTGAATCGATAAAAGGATGCCAAAGCCTTTCCCAACTTTCTCAACTGCCAGAAGTGATTTGGCATTTATTCTCAAAGCCACATTGACGACAGATGTGTAGTTGGTAAGTCACAATCTTATTTCAGTATTCTTTTTTTGGAGTGAAAGAACACTTCAGCTTGATTAAATTTCAAATTATGTCCAATGTCCTTAAAATAACTACCAGTTCACTCAGTTGCCTCAAGTTAACTGATGATACGTAGAGGTGAAAAGCAGGAATAAGTTCCTGTTACTTTACAATAGTAGCAAAATTAGAAGTAAACCTTTCTTGAATTTCTGTGATTTTTTCATGTTTCCAGGCAGAATAGGAAAAAAGGTGGCAGTCATGACTGACAGAAGAGAGAGATTTGACAGAAGAGGGAGAGTTACTTTCCCTAGTGTTTGGGGGGGGGGGGGGGGTGAAAACACAGGTGTCCGTTCTCTAAGACTTCCTTTCCAGAACTTCAGGTTCTTCGTGTTACACTGGAAGAGGCTACTCCTTTCATTTACTGAAGACGTAGCAGAAATGGCCATAAAATTCAAATCACATTTCTTTTCTCCTCTTGAATATCTTTGAAAGCTTTTTCTCGTCTCCATGGACTGGTGGTTTTCCTATAAGGGCGAACGTTCCTAATAGAACAGAGAACTGAAATGCTGTGCCACACGCTCCTCAGCCAGGAGTCCTGTTTGTGCTTGGAACTTGGAAGTTGAAAGCAAGGATTCCTCCAGGTTTCAGTAGCAGAGGAACACAATCTTTCAAGATAAAAATTGAAGATACAACCAGTTAAAAGTCTACCTAAAATCACTTCTAACAGTTAAGTACCTTTCCAAATCTCACCCTTAGAAGCTGATCAAGTCTTCCTTGGAAGTCCTACTCTTCGTATCAAGCTTTTGATAAATTTTCCCCAAAGTTCTCTTTCTAACAATTCTTCTGAATTTTCTCTACTATGACCTAAAACTCTCCTCAGAGCATCCTTCACCTCCTTATTCCTTAGGCTGTAGATTATAGGATTCAGCACCGCAGTCTCCACTGAATAGAACAGAGAGGCCCATTTATCTCAGTCCAATGAGTAGCTGGACATTGGCCTAACATACATAAAAACGGTAGTCCCATAAAACAACAAGACAGCTCTCAGATGGGAAGCACAGGTGGAGAAGGCTTTGCATCTGCCCTTGGAGGAGTGGATCCTCAAGATGGTGGAGATGAGATAGATACAGGAGATTAGAATTGCCAGAGATGCGAAGATGCCATGAAATGTACCAAAAATATGAAGTACCATCTCGTTGCTATAGGTGTCAGAGCATGAAAGCTGGATCATAGGGGGAAAGTCACTGAAGTAATGACTGACAACACTGGAGTCACAGAAAGAGGGTGTGAAGGTGGAGATAGTTTGTGCAAGTGCATGGACAAAGCCAATGAAATAGGAGATGATTACCATCTGTGTATAGGCTTTTGAGGACATGACAGTTGCATAAAGTAGAAGGTTACAGACAGCCACACGCAGTCATATGCCATTACTGCCAGCAGGAGACACTTAGCACGAGCCCCGAGGAGAAAAGTGAATAGCTGTGCCACACAGGCACTGATTGAAATGGCTCTCCTCACTGCTGAAGAGTTCGCCAGCAACCTTGGGGAGATAGCTGAGCAGTAACAGAAAGCCACAAAAGCCAAGCTACCGAGGAAAAGGTACGCTGTGTATGAAGCCGGGGGATCAACCTTGATCTGCGTGATCATTCCAAGATTCCCTATTAATGTGCTTAAAAAAAAGCAAGTCACCTTCACCTCTTGGCTTTGTTAGTCCAGAGAGGATAAACCTCAATGGCCTCATAGTGATTCCTCTCAGGCATGCTGGTAGCACACTCGTGTTATCTCCCAACAAGAAACTGATTCAACCCCTAGAAGTAATGGGAAACTGGCAACACACAATTTATTTTCTCAGTAGTCACAAGTATGGGGCATTTTCATCATAGCTTCTGACTAGACTTCTTTAATTACACATTGAAATGACCTGTGATACAAGGGAGTACTGTTCCTATTTTTCAGGTCAGATAAGAAAGCCCAGAAAGATGAGATAGCTTATTTAAAAGGCAACAACAGCACTCTGAAACACTAGTGCTTCTTTCTGTATTGCAGTTACCAATACATTTTTTGCCTACTAACTAACCCCCAACCCCACCCCAATCCCCCTCCCCCAACTGGCCCTAACCTAAGCCCAACCAGCCCTAACCACAACCCTAAATGGCAGACCCTAACCCTCTAACCCTAAACCCTTAATGGCCCTGACTCCAACCCTCTAAACCCCCTAACCCTAAAACCCTAACTCCAACCCCTAACAACTCTTAATCCCAACCCTAACCCCAAACCCAACCCCAACCCTAAATGGCTCTAACCCTAACCCTCCCACTCTGCCTTGATGGCTCTGAGCGTAACCCCAACCTCTGACCTGCTACCTTGAACTTGTAGTCACCCTTACTCCTTGCCCTGTCACCCCTAAACTGGCTATGTAACCTGCTAAGGGTAGCTCTCTAAGCCTAAGGTGTATATGTGTATGACTGTATGTATATATACAGTGCATACACATTTTATTATTTGTATATGTGTCTAAAAAGAAATAAGTATGGGAAGGCTTAATTTGCATATTTAATGAATTCATTAGCAAGAGTAGGATACTATCTGGGAGTAAATAATTTTTTTTATTTTAATTGTAGAGTAATAATTATTTACTCCCAGCTGGTATGCTAGAGAAAAAGAAGACAGAAGAAAACAGAGAGCAAAGCACAGATTAAAGAGCAAAGAAGAAAAGCAAAGAGCACAGCGGAGAGCAGAAAGAGCAAAGCACAAAGTGCAGACCACAGAGATTACAGACCACAGCGCACAGAGCAGAGAGCAGAGCAGAACACTCGTCGTTGCATCATCAGCAACTCTTGGGCTTCTATCCTCACAACACACAAAACGTAACAAACAAGCCCACACTCTACATCACCTGCACATACTCTTCAGCATCCATCTCTAATCTCACCAATACATCAGCCAGCACATACTCTACATTCCTGCAGAAACAGGCAAGTGCACCTCCAGGTTTTTGGACAGCTCCCAGTAACAGGGTGACCAAGCGCCTCCAAAAACCGCCCTGCCTAGAAAACACCCAGCTCCGAGCCGAAGCTCCACACCCACGCAGGCAATGATTGATCACCACCTCGCAGAGCATTGGGGACTCAGGGGGGAAAAGAAACCCAGCTGGGAGCAGAACCCCAGCTGTGTGGGTCTTTTGTTTGGTTGGTTGGGTTTTTTTGGTTTTTTGTCTGGTTTGTTTTTTTTTAAAAAAAATCTAAGAAATTCTAACTAGAACCTGAAAAAAGAAAAGAACATGCATACAAGGTTAGACACACTAACAACCCCACCCAACAACCAAACAACTGCCCACTCACTCCCACCCCAGCCATTCATCACCCCTACTAACAGAACCATCTCCTTCCATCCTTTTTTAAAGGTAACACTGTACTGGCTTAAATAAGAATCCCCCCAAATGGCCACTCAATCAAAAAAGAGTTTAAAGAAAAGAATACTTTTACTTCTTACTGAAACCCCCCCAAGAAGTTTCATAGATACATTATTCTGCTCTGGTGACTGCCATTACTACACACCCCCCAACTCCCCCCCCCCCCCAAACACACACAAAAAATGGCAGCACAGAAGACACTGCCAGCCAGAAAGACCTATGACACCACAACCGTGCAGCTCTGATGCCCTGGACGAGCCCATGAAAGAGTCAGATGCCACCACCCGTGACGGAAAAGGGCCAGCAAAGCTGGGAAAAGCAATGCAGAAGAGGCCAGCAAGAAAGACCTGAGGCTGTGACAACACTGGGGAGAAAACCCTGAAAGGGCGCCAGGAAGACACACAACAAGAGCGGGCTCAGAAGAGGTGTGGCCAGTGAGGCCTCGATGATGGCTGCAAAGATGACTGACTGCAAACGGCCACGATGTGGAGTCAGAGCAACAGACCACCCCCTTTTAGCTGCCTGCACAGAACAAGACACAATCCATTGGAGCAATGCTGATGAGTCAGGCCAGGCAAAAAGACAGTGGATGCCTGCCATGCTAGTGCTGCAGAGCACGGGCTGTGCTCCTTGAGCACAACGAGCAAGAGCAACATCAAGACCTGAGCAAAAGAGAGTACAGCTACAACACACACCACAGACTGCACAACAACACAGACACAGGCTGGAGCCGCTCTGCCTAGCACATCCTCACTTTCTGCCATGCACACCCCACTGCCTCATGCACACACACATCCCAAACCACCCTCCACTCTACACTGAACGTCAGCACACACCTGCGCGCGCACACACACACACACACACACACAGTCAAGACACCCCAACACCCTTTGCCCATCAACTTAGCTCTTCCGGTGCTCTGCATCACCATCGGTCCTCAAGAGCCATCCTCAATGGCAGACCCATCCTCTCCGATCTTCCTTTGCTTGCCACATTTGCCTTCACCTGCCACACCAGAGCACAAGTAGTCACCCCCGTGCCAGTTGGCTCCAGCCTCACCTGCAAGAGCACTCTCCACCAAAGCACCATGGGTGCTCCGCTCACCTGAACTGCGCCAATTCCAAACACCAGCATCCTGGCTGGGGGGAAGCCCATGGCACCTGGAAAAAACAAAATAATGAAGCCACTCTTCTGGCAGGCAGCGCTCACCAGCCCTACAATGCCCAACACCAATCCGCTCACCTGAAATCCTCAGCCACGCTTGGGAAAGGCCCACACCATACCTGAAAAAGCACAGCAAAAGACATCACCAAGAGGCAACCCGGCATCACCCTACCACGCCATCAGATTCTGACCCAACAAGCTCCCCCTCTTACCTGCTCGGGCTCTTCTCAGCACTCTACTTCTCCTCTTCACAACTTCCTGCAAAACCTGAGACAACCACACCTTGAGGTGATGCCAAAACCACACCCCACCACAACAGTACCTCACTACAACACCTTTGCCTGCTCTGCTCACCCATCTTGACTGCTGGGCCATTGGCCGCCACGCCAAGGCCCACCAGGCACCTGTAAAACCAGAACAGCGCCAATGAGACAACAGCCCTACACTGGGCTCTGCGTCCTCTCTCAGACCAACACTCACCTTGCCCTGCTCCTCCCGGACGCAAGCAACTTGCTCTCCACAAGGCTCCACACCTACAAGCACAAAGCAAAAATTAACCAGGGAACCACTGACCACAACACTCCTTCCAACAAGGAATCTCTAGCTCACCTTCTTACGGCATTCCCCTTCCTTCCTCCATCTCCCTCAAGAGATCCAAACACTAATCCGCATCTGCAAAAAAGCAATGTAAAATGGAACACACAGATGCTGACCAATCACTGTCCCAGCCCATCACTGCCACACTCCACGCACTATCATTCCTAACACCCACAGGCAAGGCAGCTCCAGCCCCGAACAGACACACAGACACAAACATGAAGGAAAGCCCTATGCAAAAAGAACTATTCCCATGCATAAGATGCTGCCAGCCAAAAAGCCCTACAATGCCACAACCACACAGCTCTGATGCTCCGGATGAGCCCACGGAAGAGTCAGACGCTACTGCCTGTGATGGAAAGGGGCCAGCAAAGCTGGGAAGAGTGATGCAGAAGAAGCCAGCAAGGAAGACCTGAGGCTCTGACGATGCAGGGAAGAAAATCCTGAAAGGATGCCAGGAAGGTGCAAAACAAGAGCGGCCTCAGAAGAGGAACGGCCAAGGAGGCCTCAATGATGGCTGCAAATGGCCACGATGCAAAACCAGAGTGACACGCCACCCCTTTTAGCTGCCTGCACAGAACAAGGTGCTATCCATTAGCACAATGCTGATGAGTCGGGCCAGGCAAAAGACAATGGATGCCTGCCGCGCTAGCGCTGCAGAGCATGGGCCACGCTCCTTGAGCGCAAACAAGAGCGACATCAAGACCTGAGCAAAAGATACCACAGCTACAACACACACCCCATAAACTACTCAACAACACAGACACAGGCTGGAGCTGCTCTGCCTACCACACCCTCACTTTCTGCCATGCACACCCCACTGCCTCTGCCTCACACACAGCACTCATCCAGAAGAGTTCTCCATACTACACTGTATGTCAGCACACACACCCAAGACACATCGACACTTTGCTCCTCACCTTAGCTTTTGCAGTGCTGTGCGTCACACCATTGGTCCTCAAGAGGCATCCTCAATGGCAGCCACATCCTCTCTGATCTTCCTTCGGTCACCACATTCGCCTTCATTGCCTGCCAAACCAGAGCACGGGAGATCACCCCCATGCCAGCCAGCTCCAGCTGAAGAGCACCCTCCACCAAAGCGCCACCGATGTTGTGCTCACCTGTGCCGCACCAACTCCAGACTCCAACATCATTGCTGTGGGGACACCCATGGCACCTGGAAAACCAAGACAAAGTTACTATGCTGCCAGGTAGCGCTGACCAGCCCTACAACAACTGAAACACCATTCTGATCACCCATTCTACCTCACCTGAAATCCTCAGCCATGCCTGCAAAGGGCTGACATAGTACCTGAAGAAGCAAAGTAGGCAGCCCCAGAAGCCAGGGTAGGGGTCAGAAGCAGAGCCACAGAAGGGCAGGTGGCACTAGGTTCACAGGCATGGATATAAGAAAGGAGCTGCCAGGCAAGACTGCAAATTGGTTCCTGGTGGTTCCGAGAAGTACAACCGTTTCTTCTCTCTCAGCACTGAGGCTTAGGCAAGAAGAGAGGTGAGTTCATTAGCTGAGGGGAGGTTGGTTTTTGAGCTCTTCAGGCACATGGGCTTACTCACAGTCCGCTTTGCTTTCCGACGAGGTGACTTCCTTTCTCATCCTACTGCAGTTACAGGAAGGGAGAAGGCTTCCTTCCCTCTTCATACAAAATCTGGACTCTTCTACAAGTCTGCATACTACAGAAAAACCCCACACAGTTTCTCCCTGAACAGGGCTGACAGTATTTCTGAGGAGCAGCAAAACATCCAGCGAGCCAGAAACCAGACTAGCTGATGAGAGCAATACCTCACACAGATCCACCTTACTGGAGATAAAACACACAACCACCACCTAGGGTGTAAGTGTAGAAGGAAATGTTTTCCCAGGACCCCTGCTCTCTTCTCTTGTCTGCAGTCCAGCAGAGGCACAAGCAATGCCTCAAGCATCAGCATGTTCAAAGAGCCCAGTGAGGAAGTTAGGCCCCTTCCACAGTAAACACACAAACACCAGAAAACAATACTGACAATTAACAGAGGATACAACTGCACACTCAGAAACCCTCGTCCACCCCTGAACACCCCACACCAAGATACCAACACAAAACCAAAACTGCCTGCTATAAGCAATTTTCTGGCATGCTCACAACTCCACCTTCAGCCATCTCATTGCTCTAACATTAAGGAATGGCCCTTGCTTCTCTAAATGCAGCAATAAATCTTTCTGGATAGTTTCACTTCCACAAATGCTGTTATTTCCCAAGGCAGTTCCAGAGCACTACCCCCAAAGAAAGCAGAGACTGTGTGAACACCCTGGGTTTATGTAACCCTAGCCTCACCCACTGCCCTACCCACAAGCCCTTGGAAGGGGAGGGGCAAACCACTGGCAGCCATAAATACATAGGGCTAAGCAGAAGCAAGCCTTTTGCTTCCACTCAGTATCTGGATGGGAGAGCACAGAAAGGACAGACGGACCTCTTTGATAAAACAGACCATCTTCTTTATTACTGAAACCTTATATACTGAACCCATAATATCAGGAGGTATGTTATTAAGCTTTTTTACCCAAACTAGCACTAGCCTTTGCACTAAAAACTAAAAATCAGTTCTGCTTATGCTTAGAAAGAAAGCTACAAGATTCAACATAACCTGTTAAGGGAACACTACACCACAGTGCTCTAATTGGTTCAGACCTGCATATAATACAGCTGTTGTAGCAGGACAGCATTTCCTCTAGGGCAAACCAAGATATCAAAATAAACTCCTGGAACAAGGCTGCTTCTGTAATGTGAGTACTTCTGAAGAGGGGTACTTCCTGTATAGTACCTAGAGTGCTCAGAAAAAGGGGTCAGTAGGTGGAATGGGTAGTTCCCCAGGGGAGTACTAGCTCTGTATTTCTAAGTGGAGGACTGGCACAAGGAGGGAAGAGGGATGCTAAGAGGGCTGGAGAACCTACGCAGGGCTCTGGGGGCACAACAAGGAAGGCTGACAGAGTAGTCCAGAGTGAAATAAAGGGGTTCCTCAGGGCTCTACAGGACCAGCAGAGGTCTATGCAGCACAACAAAGCTCTAAAGAGGAACCCAGAGCAGATTAGACATCTCTTACGGAGACTAGAGAGCAACTAAAAGAAGCCAGAAGAGAACAAGCAAAGCCTCTGAAGGGGTTCAGAGGAAAAGAGGGGTACTCAGGCAGCTGAACGATGAACAGAGCACTCCAGGGCATAAGACAGGGCTCAGGAAGAGTTCTGAGAACACTGCAGAAGTTCTAAAGGAGCTAGAGAGCCAAAAGACAGCTCTAGGGAACAAGGAAAGCCCAAAGAGTGGTCCAGAGTGCACTAGAGGGGTGCTGAGGGGCCTGCATGGCCAAGGAATGACTTTGGGGAACAAGGAAGAAATCTGGAGGGCTTCTGAGGAGACTAGAGGGTTCCAAAGGGGGCTGTGGAGCCAGAGGACAGCTCTGGGGCACAACAAGCACCCCAGGAGAGGTTCTGAGCAGACTAGAGGGCTCCTAAGGGGACTAAATGGCACAGGGAAAAAAAAAAAAATCAAAACTGGGTAACATGACCGACCTCAGGAGGTGCTCTGAGTGGACAGGAGGGCTCCTATGGGATGTGGATGGCCAAAAGAGGGCTCCGGGACACAAAGGCCTCCAGAGGGGTTCTGAGCACACTAGAGGGGTCCTAAGGGAACTTGAGACCCAAAAGACAGCTTTGGAGCATGGCAAAGGCCTCTAGAAGGGTGCTAAGGGTTCTAGAGGGCCAGGAGTGGTCTGTGGGGGGGAAATAAAAGGTCAAAAAATGAAGCCAAAGCAGAATAGAGGGCTGCTAAAGGGCCAAAAGAGGGCTCCAGGGCATGAAGAAGGGCTCCGGAGGGACTCTGAGGGCTCTACCAGGGTCCTAAAGGGGTCTAGACATCCAAAACACAGCTCTGGGGCATAAAAAAGGCTGAAAGAGTAGTCCACAGCACACTTAGAGGGCTGCTAAGGGGTCTACATGGCCAAAAAATGACTCTGGTGAACCAGGAAGAAAACTGGAAGAGTTCTGAGGAGACTAGATGTTCCCTAAGGGGGCTGGAGGGCCAGAAGACAGCTCTGGGGCCCAATTGTGGCCAAAAGAGTGGTCCAGAGTACACTAGAGGGGTCCTCAGGGGTCTAGAGTGCCCACAGAAGACTCCGGTCCCAATCTTGGCCAAAAGAGGGGTCGAGAGCACACTAGGGGTTTCCTGAGGGAACCAATGAACAAAGAAAAAGCCTCTGGGGCCCCATTTTGGCCAAAAAAAGGAGTGCAGAGCAGACGAGAGGGCTGCTGAGAAGGCTGGAGGGCCAAATGAGGGCTCTGGAGCACCACAAAGGCCTCTGGAGGGATTCTGAAGGGACTAGCGGGGTGCTAAAGGGGCCGGAGGGCCAGAAGACAGCTCTGGGACAGAAGGGAGACTGAAAGAGTAGTCCAAAGTGCACTAGAGGAGTCCTAAGAGGTCTACATGGCTGAAAAAATATCAACTGGGGAGCAGGGATGAGCTCAGGAGGTGGTCTGAGAGGACGAGAGAGATTCGCTAGGGTCTGGAGAGCCCAAAGAGCTCTGGGGCCCAATTTTGGCCAAGAGAGTGTTTGAGAGTGCACTGGAGGGGTGCTAACAGGTCTACAAGGCCAAAAAAGACTCTGGGGAACAAGGACAGCCTCCAGAAAGGTTCTTAGGTGGAATTTGAGGGATCCAAAGGGGTCGTCAGGAGAGCCAGAAGACAGCCCTGGGGCACAACAAAGGCCTCCAGAGGGATTCAGAGGTGACTAGAGGGGTCCTCTTGGTTCTAGAGGGCCAAAAGAGGGCTGCAGGGCACAATTTTGGCCAAAAGAGGCACCTAGAGTAGACCGGGGGGTTGTAAAGGGACTAGAAGGAAGAAAAAAAATGCTATATGGAACAACGAAGGCAAAAGGAGGGGTCCTGGTGGGACTAGAGAGGTGCTTGGAGAGCTAGAAGGACAACGGAGGGCTCCTGCACAATGAAGGCCAAAAGAGGGATATTGAAGGAATTAGAGAAGTCCTACGAGAGCCGGTGGACCAAAAAAGGGCTCTGGGAGCACTACAAAGGCCTCAGGAGGGGTTCTGAGGGTACGAGAGGGGTCCTAAGGACTCTACACGCTCAACTGAGCCCCTGGTGCACAATGAAGTCCAATGGAGAGGTTCTGAGGGGATTGGAGCAGTCCTAAGGGGACTAGACATCAAACAGAGGCCTCTAGGGTGCAATGAAGACTTTGGGGGCAGTGTTTGGACCACTTCTCTGAGGCTTTTGGGGTGATTGACATAACCGCTTCGCTTCACGTTACTCACAGCTACCTTCATCTATTACTTAGGGCTAAACCTGTTCCTATTTGCAGAGGGGCTTGTTGCTTGTTTAAACTTGACATATAGTCCACAACCTGCTCTGCGTGCTCCCTAGTCCCTTCTGCTTTCGCAACACTTGTGGTAATTCAAGGAGGTAATTAAGAGTCCCCATTGTCCCATAGGCTGGAGCAAGACATTGCTGCTGCTCTGAGGAGATGCCTAAAAGCCATGCTGTTTTCTGTAGCATCACTGGGGCTTCCCAGAGCCCAACGGTGTTCTCTTTGGCTTTTCCCGAGCCTTTTAGGTTTTTTAGGCTATTCCTTAGCCCGCCATTTCATGGCAATGTTCTCCTTAAGCATTGTGCACAGCACGATTATCCCAGATCAGCCACATCGTGTACGTACAGAGGCTTCTGAGAGGCGGCTCAGAAGAAAAGAGAGAAAAATCTCTTTGTCATCAGCGCATCCACCCGCCAACACTCTTCACCAGGAAGCGCTGTAAACTCCCATTTCTCTAAAGCGGGACTGAGTCAAGGCAGAGACGCAGATCACACCCCATCTTTGTTAGAACGCCTCACTGCTGCGGGGACTGGGCCTGGCAGCAGTTTTAGGAATGTTTGGGGCTTTGGAGAGAGTTCAGGGGAAGGTCTGGAGTCAGTGACAATGTTGAGGCAGGGCTCGGAGATGTTTTGGGGCCTGTAGGGGTGTTGGGGCAGGATTTGTGGGTGGTTTAATGGCTTTGGGGGGGCTGGTTGCAGGAAGGGTGGGACTCTGCGGGGCCCTCAGGGCAGGTGTGCCATCCCAGATGTGTAGGGAGCACATAGGGGTGCCCCACGTTGCTGTCAGCTCGGCGGGAGGAGCCACTGGTCTCCCACCCCATCAGATAGGGTGGCGGGGGGGGAGGAGGAGGGATCTATGAGCTTGCACAGAACGCCAGAGAAGGCAGCAGGGAACTCACCAAGGGCCCCGCATCCCAGAAAAGCTGCAAAGGAACCCGCGTCCCAGACGAGAGGAGGCATCAGGCTGCTGTGCCGCTGCTGGACACATCCAGACCCCCGCGCAGACACCCCCCCCCCCCCGCTCCTCCAGGCTGCGTCCACAGCGGTGAGTGCACGCCCTGGCCCGCGCTGGGGAGGAACTGGGGCCCTACAGGCGACACATGGAAAAGGCAGAGTCAGAGCCGCGCTCCGGCAGACCCGGCGCGGCGCCAGGTCCGAACCCCCCGCCCCCCCGCCCCGCCGCCTCCACGAAGCGACAGCCCCGGCGGGCAGGACACAGCCCGACGCCCGCGGCCACCCGAAAGCACACGCTCGCCTCACCGGGATCCCCACGTGCTCGACTCCAGGCGGCCTCGGCCCTCGCCCGCAGCCCCCGAGCGAAAACACCCACCCTGCTCGCCGCCATCTTGCTCCCCGCCGCCGCGCATGCGCTGGCTACGGACAGCGCGGGAGGGGCGGGGGCGAGCGGGAGCGGGAGTGGGGGGGGGGGAGGCGAGACCGCAATGGCGCCCTCGTGTGGTCGTAGCGCGGCGCTGCAGCCGGCCGGCTCCCGCGGGCGACCCGCAGCCCGCCGCGCCAGCCCGGTGCTCAGGCCGAGCAGCGAGCGCCCCGAGGCTGCTCTGCCCGTGCCCGAGAGAGCGGCGGGGATCAGCGAGCAGGCGCTGGGGCTGCCCCGGTCGCGGAGCAGCTCTGAGACGGCACTGCCCATCCCCGCACCCCCAGGAAGCACCGGGAAGGAAAAGCCCTCTCGGGAAAAGCGCTCCCGGTCCGTGAGCACCGGGCAGGGGTGGACGAGCGCCTTCGCTTACCCGTCCCCGAGAGAGCGGAGAGTAGCGGTGAACACGGTGACCGGCAGCGCACACGTGTGCGCCGGCTGCCTGCACTGTTCTTCGTACGCAGCGGTGGCCGGCGGCGGCTGCAGTGCTGCCTTGTCGACACGCGAGGACAGCGGTGAGCGGGACGGAACGCAGTGCGCATGCGCTACGCCGATGAGTGTGCAGTGCTGCTTTTCAGACCCGCGATGGCAGCAGTGAGCGCGGCGGAACGCAATGCGCATGCGTGCTCCCTTTCGGTGCAGTACCACCTTCTCCCCAGTATCAGGGTCCACTCAATAAACAAAATAGTATGATAAATGTTGTCATCTGCTCCAAGTGCTTTCGCAGAAGAGAACGACATCAAAATGAGGTATTATTGCATTTAGTCTCCACTACACGTGCTACCCCAGTGCCACGGACTTGCTTTAAAGGATCAGTGACGTACGCGTTCTGGCAGTAATATTCACGGAATGAATATGCACTCGATCAAGTAGGAGTGTTCATGAAAAGCTTTGCCAGTGCGTCGCTAGGTAACAAACCTAGACAAGCAGCTATTTGCCCTGATCCTTCGGCTTACGTTTCTTCTGCCCGATGTAGTCTAATGTACCTGAACGCAATGGCCTTGCGAGGCAGTGACACGGTGTCCGTGGGGTGGCTGTTCCAGGGTCTCTCGGGCTGTTCCAGGGTCCTCGGACAGCAACGGTGCTGGTCGACTTTCCCTTGTGCTGCACAGCAGGACAGCTCCGCACCGTGCCCTCCCAGCACTGCCGCTCCTCCCAGCAGTTGCCTAACTGGCCCCAATCCTGAGCAAAGCTACGACTCCCAGGAGCCCGCAGCACCCCTCCTTCTCTCCCTGCCCTCCCCATTTCCAAGAGGGACAGCCCCAGCCCCTGGGGACAACCCTGCCCGGTCACACTGCTGTCCAAAAAGCGGATTCGTTGCCCCGTGTGCACTAAGCCAATAATTACACGCTCAGGAGAGACATTTGCTTATTTATTTCAGAGTTGCGCAAGCCTGGCTGCTCGGTGGTTTCCCACAAATCAAGCGCACCCCCACCCCCCCCGGCTTTCCAAGTAGCATTTACACAAACAAATTGCAAGGTTTGCAACTTTCCCTTTTACACCGGTTGGTTAGTGATTTACCTACAACTGTAATATTGCTTACACACCATTTTACTACTACACATGCTCAGGGGAGGGGTCTTCACCCGGGCGTGGGTCTTTCTGACCTATCAGCGTGATTTTCTTGTATTATAATGAGGACAGGTCAGTTAGGGGATACCTCGAATTCTTTTGCTAAATTGGCAATGTATGCATAGAAAACAAAGCATCTTGATTTACAGTTTCTTTAAGGCTTTAGCAGTTCTAGGATGGCCTTGATTAAAGAATTATTTCCTCCCAGGAAATAGAGAGGTTCTCCTCATCTGCCTAGTTTAAAGAGCATGAACACTCTTTCTGAGCTTCCAAGATTGTCTTGCAACACCACCAGAGATGGAAAATGCTTCCTGCCCTGTACCGGGGAAAAACAGGGGCATTCCACTGTCCCCTGTGACCTGTGGGGACTCAGGCGTGAGTGACACACGTCCAGTAAGGAACAGACCCAGCGGGCCACTGCTGCAGGGCTGAGAAGGCACCGGCACCTGGAACCACAGCTCCTGGCCTGCCACAGAGCACGATGCGGCTGGCTGGTGGGAACGCCGCTGGCAGAGACCTGCCCGCCCCCGCCACCTCGAGAGGCGCAGCATGGTCACCCAGTAGCCCCGTCTGAGAAGACTACACCTCCCAGCATACCGTGCACATGAAAATGGCGGCCCGGAAGCCCAGTGCTGGAAGACCACTGCTCCCGGCATGCCGCGGTGAAAACTACGGCTCCCCGCATGCCAGGCTGCCAACTCCCGCCCCCCCACCCCCACCCCCCCCCGCAGCGCTAGGGGAGGTTTGACCCTCGGGAGATGCCGTTCCTTTAGGTTTATAAGTAGCTGATGGGAGGGTGTTAGATTACAGCATGTGTAGAAGGTTTTTTAGAGAATGTCATCAACCAGAAAGACCCAGAACATATCTTGTATTTACACTCCTCTTACCAGCACCACTTTGCCTGTCTAGTTGCAGTGTCCTTAAATGATGGCAGCTATAAGCAACTTTTGCCCCCTGGTCTCCAGGACTGGCTCTTTAAACAGGTGTTGTTCTTTCTGATAGAGCCCCGAGTGACATACCACTGACTTCCTCAGTGTGTGGTGATGTACATATTTGTGGTACAATGCCAAAGTAGGCCTTGTTAGCAAGACTATTTGTATCATCAGCAGACAAATACAGTGCAGTCTCCATCCTTCAAGATATTCAAAATCCAACTGGACATGATCCTGGGCAACTTGCTCTAGTTGACCTTGCTCTGAGCTGGGTGGTGGAGAGGGGAAGGGTGTTGGACTAGATGATCTCCTGAGGTCCCTTCCAACCTCAGTAATTCTGTGAGAATTGTCTGAGATGAATCCCACACTTGGAGTTCTACTTGGTAGTTTTTCTATTTAAAGAAACAAGAAGAGAATATAGACGATTAACACTGCTTATGTGTGTGCACGTGATTTACATAGGTCCATATCCTTGTTGAAATTCCAGAGAACTCCATGCGTGAATACAGTACCACAGGAATGTTTCCTTATGCATCGTAATAGGAAGAGTTTTGTATTTTAAGATTCAGAAGTGCAAAGAGATGTTGTCAGCCGAAAATCCTCTTCTGTTCAGCAGGATTATTTAGCATAACGACATTACGTATTCAGCTTTGAATATCAAAAGGCAGTATTATGTTTCTTCTTTAATTCCTGTATTTTCATGGGCCAATGATTTTTTTGATCCCGTTGGTATTCTGTAATTACATATTAATTGCATTAAGTTCAGAAACATCATCAAAGAAGCACCACGCAATGGTAATCTTAAAAATGTTAGGATTCAGATTTCTCTCGTCTTCCATTCTACATTGTTATAACCACGGCTCTCATCTTTTAATCTTTTTTCCTTGGTATAGCCTTTATCACGAATAGAGATTCATAATATGCTCAGAATATGATGCCTCAAAATATTGTATAAATTGCAGCCATGTGTTGTCTTGCTTTGATGCTTGCACTGATTCTTTAGCTCAGTGCATTGTCCTTTGTCTTGACCTCGTTATTTATGGCTCCAATGAGCTGTGGAAAATGAGCAGCCAGGTCATCCTTTCCAAATTAAAACACTAGCAAGGTCAATGTAGGACAGGAAATAGAACATTTGGAATATTGCCACTTTTCTGCCTTATTTGCATATAAAAAGTGGGGACTGGAATGGTAGGAAATGGGTCCATTTTAATTTATTACAAAAAGTTATGATCTTACCCTTCCCTCTGCCCGGTTTATGCCTTAATATCAAGAGAGCACTCTTGCCCTTACTGTTTCAATCTTCCTAGTGTGACTGTATGGGAGAGGGGGGAAAGCGTGGCTATGTATGTGGAAAAGGAATGCTTTAAATAGCTGATCTTCTTCAGCATTGTCCTGTAAACACATTTGCTGCCGTCATTATTTCTGAAGCGCACGTTAAAAGTTGAATATTTACCATAGTCTTTACCAATGTTTCTGACAGAGCAATGGAGGAAGGGAAGGACGTCATCAGCCTTTCAATTCAAAAATGTTGTCCACAGTCTGCTGTGAACAGTTAACCTGCTATGTCACTCAGGGGCACTAGAGTCTTGATTACACACAAAACTATTTTCTAATCATTTTCTGTATTACCCTGGAAATTAGCTGTGTATCTTTGGTGTGACTTATAATGGCATCTAGTAGCTAATAACCTGTATCAATATACCTAGTTAACTTTTTGTTAGAATCAAATGTAAATACAGGGATTCTTCTTTTCTGCTTATTTCAGAGATGCTGCGTAGCAGGATAACGAAGTGTTTGCTTTCATGTCACCTGTTAACTGGTTAATGGCCTATGGAAATTTTATGTCTTCTCCTGTTCACTTTTGCCAAGAATATATCAATGATTCTTTTTTTTTTCTTGGATATCTTTTTTTTTAAAATACCAAGTGGTTACCTTAGAAAAATATCGTATGGTGAGTAGACAGAGAACCTTTCTTATTGTAAAAATAGAAGAAGAAGATGGATTAATTAGGCTTTGGACCTAGGCAATATCATTCACTCTGTTTTATTTTTACGGCTTCTGTGTTAATGAATATCTTGTGCATCTCTTTGATCCCCTGAGAGAACATCCACACAATGTCCTCTATGTTTTATGTCCCAGGGTTGGCGTTACATATTACAGGCTATCTGGTCATCATTGCACCACTGCTATTTCGTCTTCTGACTGTGAATATCCAAGTGTGGTGGTTGACATTGCCAGACTGGTGTTGCCACCTGATGGGTACATGAACTTTTCCTGCTCCAACCTGTTTGCCTATATGCATGTTTTCATTCTTTGTCAAGCATCTTTTTCAGCTATTATAAGGAGGATGTATTTGATGAAACATAGGTATCTAGATCTGGTCTAGTTGTCTTAGGCTCCCTTTATATTCAGAAAAGAGCAAAAGGACTTTCGCTGGCTCAGTTCATCTTATCCCAAAGTAGAGGTTTAAAACAGGTCAGATAAGCAGCAACTTAAAATTACTTCAGTCTTTTACTGTGCATAAAAAGGGCATAATATGATTAGCTTGGATGTAGATATTTACTATTTTATATATATATGTATGATATATATATGATATGCATATATGATATACATATATGATATATATGATGTATATTTGATATATATATATATATATGTATGATATATATGTGTGTCTGTGTATGAGATATATATATGCAGATATTTACTAGTGCCATTGCCTGAAAGGCCAGTGGCAGGGCCATGGCTGCTGGCTGTGCTTCTGAGGTCACAGCAGCCTCAGTGCCTCATAGGCTGGAGGGAGGCTCCTGGCTGCTGGCTGTGCTTCTGAGGTCACAGCAGCCTCAGTGCTTCACAGGTCAGTGGCAGGCCCACAGCTGCTGGCTGTGCTTGTGAGGTCACATTTGTCTCAGTGGTTCACAGGGCAGTGGGAGGCCCCTGGCTGCAAGTTGTGCTTGTGGGGTGGAAGAAGTACCAGTGCCTCATAGGCCAGTGGGAGGCCAATGACTGCTGGCTGTGCTTGTGAGGTCACATCGACCTCTGTGCCCTACAGGCCAGTGGCAGGCCCCTGGGTGCTGGCTGTGCTTGTGAAGTCACAGCAGCCTCACTGCTTCACAGGCCAGTGGCAGGCCCCTGGCTGCTGGCTGTGCTTGTGAGGTCACAGCACCCTCAGTGCTTCATAGGCCAGTGGCAGGCCCCTGGCTGCTGGCTGTACTCGTGAGGTGGCAACAGCCTCAGTGTCCTATAGGCCAGGGACAGGCCTATGGCTGCTGGCTATGCTTCTGAGGCCACAAGAGCCTCAGAGCCTGATAGGCCAGTGGCAGACCCACAGCTCCAGGCTGTGCTTGTGAGGTCACAGCAGCCTGAGAGCTGGCTAGGCCAGTGGCAGGACTAAGGCTGCTGGCTGTGCTTGTGAGGTCACAGCAGTCCCAGTGCCTTATAGGCCAGCAGCAGACCCATGACTGCTGGCTGTGCATGTGAGATCACAGCAGACGCAGTGCCTGATTGGCCAGTGGCAGGCCCCTGGCTGCTGGCTGTGCTTGTGAGGTCACATTTCTCTCAGTGGCTGACAGGCCAGGGAAAGGCCAAAGACTGCTGGCTATGCTTGTGAGGTCACAGCAGCCTCAGAGCTTCCTAGGCCAGTGGCAGACCCACAGCTCCAGGCTGTGCTTGTGAGGTCACAGCAGCCTCAGTGCCTACTAGGCCAGTGTCAGGCTCATGGCTGCTTTCTGTGCTTGTGACGTCACAGCAGCCTCCGTGCCTCAAAGGCCAGTGGCAGGCTCATGGCTGCTGGCTGTGCTTTTGAGGTGACAGCAGCCTCAGTGCCTCATAAGCCAGTGGCAGGCCCCTGACTGCTGGCTGTGCTGGTGAGGTCACAGCAGCCTGAGTGCCTCTGAGGCCAGTGGCAGGCTCATGGCTGCTGGCTGAGCTTGTGAGGTCACAGCAAACTCAGTGCCTCATAAGCCAGTGGCAGGCCCCTGACTGCTGGCTGTGCTGGTGAGGTCACAGCAGCCTGAGTGCCTCTGAGGCCAGAGGCAGGCTCCTGGCTGCTGGCTGTGCTTGTGAGGTCACAGCAGCCTCAGTGCCTCCTAGGCCAGTGGCATGCTCATGACTGCTGTCTGTGCTTGTGAGGTCACAGCAGCCTGACTGCCTGTGAGGCCAGCGGCAGGCTCCTGGCTGCTGGCTGTGCTTCTGAGTTGACAGCAGCGTCAGTGCCTCCTAGGCCAGTGGCAGGCTCATGGCTGCTGGCTGAGCTTGTGAGGTCACAGCAGCCTCAGTTCCTCCTAGGCCAGTGGCAGGCTCATGGTTGCTGGCTGTGCTTGGGATGTCACAGCAGCCTCAGTGCCTCCTAGGCCAGTGGCAGGCTCATGGCTGCTGGCTGTGCTTGTGACGTCACAGCAGCCTGAGTGCCTACTAGGCCAGTGGCAGGCTCCTGCCTGCTGGCTGTGCTTGTGACGTCACAGCAGCCTCAGTGCCTCCTAGGCCAGCGGCAGGCTCCTGGCTGCTGGCTGTGCTTGGGACATCACAGCAGCCTCAGTGCCTCTGAGGACAATGTCAGGCTCATGGATGTTGGATGTGCTTGTGAGGTCACAGCAGCCTCAGAGCCTGACAGGGCAGTGGCAGGCCCCTGGTTGCTGGCTGTGCTTGGGACGTCACAGCAGCCTCAGTGCCTCATAGGGCAGTGGCAGGCTCATGGCTGCTGGCTGTGCTTGTGAGGTCACAGCAGCCTCCGTGCCCTTTATGGCAGTGGCAGGCCCGTGACAGTGTGCTGTGCTTGTGAATAATTTGTAGTACAGAGGATCCGACAATGAAGGATAATCCTCTTTTTGCGAATCTGAAGGGCTATAAAGACCTGCTCTCTCTTGGCATGGCTCGGGCAACAGTTTGTGGTTTTTTAGGGGCGGCACTAATTGCTGCCCGGTGCGGGAGGCAAGGTGATAAAAAGACCATTGAGTCCTTGGGAGAACACATAAGAAACTCCCAGAGTCAAGCCAAAGAGACAATCGAGTTCTTGCAAGACTCCCGGAGTCGAGCCAAAGAGACAGTTGAGTCTTTGCAAGAACAGGTAAGAAACTTGCAAAGTCAACTCACTGCGGAGCGCAACCATACTCAGCGGCTTCACATAATCTTATCAGACTCACTAGACCGAGAGAGAATCCTGCGGTCTGAATTGGAAGAAAACAGGCGGGGCGTTGATGATAGTGAACCGGGATTCTCGAATTTGGCCGAACTAGACGGAAAACAGGCATCTGATCTAAAATCCATATATCCAATTAAAGAATTAGAAGACAGCAGGAACTGCTTTTATCCTGGAGATGGGAATGTAGTAATGAGACCCTTGATTAAAACGGAAACCACTGATAATGGTCAGGGGGGTATTCAACGACGTACCACGCGTATTATCCCCTATTCCCCTCAGGACTTGGCTAAAATACAGGAAAAATACTCCCGGGGCTCCCGGGAAACTGAAACTGAGTATGTGTGGAGAGTCTCCCTCACCAGGGGGGATCGCATTCTGCTGAGCGAAGATGAAGCTAGAGGATATTGGGGACCCAGAGTCTTTCTAACCACAAATGATAACAGGGAACCATGGTCCTTGACCCAGAGGGTAGCCTACTGGGCAGGAGGATTAGACCCAATGGAAAGAGGAGACCCTTTTTCTATTAAAACACCCACAGCAGGCCACATTCTGGAAAGCGTGCAGAAAACTGCTTGCCTCCAATTGATGCATGACCGTTTGCTGCTTCCGCAGCAGCCCTCCCCCATGCAGTGTGTGGCAGACCCCGAGAGGTCACATCCTCTGATCAGGGGACTTCCTGATGCTTTAAAACTATATGCTGTTCAGCTGCAAGACCGATTACGAACTCCCCGACCGAGACGAAGGGGAGGCCCCCCCGACATGACTTGGGGGGAGGTGGCACAGGAGCTAATTAATTACGGAAGGCGTATGGGATTCACTGGCCGGGGGAAACAAAGCATAAAGCAGAAATAAGAAGAGTTGAGGAAAGTGGGAGGCAATATAAATCCCTGCAACACCCACATCCTGGGAAACCGGTACGGGTGTTGGATAGCAGGAGACAATTATTATGGGCAGAAGGCATTTCAAAGGGAATTCCCAGAGAAGTCATGGATAGGTTACCAACTCCCAACCTGGAAGGTTTGGTAAGAAGTTGGGACAGGATAAGGGGAACCCCATCTTCCTCAAACCCCAGAGTTCCTCCTCCCTTATCCCAAGACCCCGTCTGCACCCCAGGACTCTTAAAACGAACCCTGAGACCGCACAATCCCGGATGGGCGCGACGAATATCTGATGCAGTAACTAAAGTCAATGGACGATGGGGAGTAAATGGCTGCCCCAGACTCGCTGCTTTTTGCCCTAATCCTCCATCCCTCTTACCTGGGACTGGGGAGAATAAGAAACCGAGGAATCCCTTGTATTACCCAGGACAACCGGTTCTAGTGGACTTACCCACTGTGGGACAAATACCTCTAGTACTAAAAGCTTCAAAAAATCTGTATGCATGGGTAGCTACTGATGCCCATGGGAAAGATCATAGAATCCATGCCAGGTGGATCCTCCCTTCCTTTTAGGTCAACAATGTAAAAGGAAGAGGGCACTGGGGAAGACTTGTCTTATGTTGAGCTTGAGTGTCCTCAACGATACTACCTGTGGTAGTTATAACAGTTATTTTTATCATTTTTTGTAATTGTGTGCTGCGATCATAATTAGCTTTATTGTTGAAAACACAACAGCCAAGAATGGCATTCTTAACCTGTGTTGGAAAGATACTTCTTGTCTTAATGTGCTTATATGTGCTATGGCAAACCTACCACCAGAATACACTTCTGGGGCTTGGTATTGTGCCGGCCGAATAGGTGATGGGGCAACCACCTTCTTCAGCCCTCTGGGCAACAGAGATGCAACTTACTTTCAATTCCCACCAGGGATAAACGGGCCATTTGCTCAGGGCATTGGAGCTAAGAAGGGGCATTACTGGATATGCAGGCACACAGCATATACATTTTTACCCACGGGGTGGTTGGGAATTTGTTATATAGGGATTATCAGACCTTTGTTTTTCCTTTTGCCAGAAACAAGTGGACCTCGGTTAGGCATAAAGGTATATGATAACCTTGGAGACAGAAGTGTTGCCTGTAAGACGCGATCCATTAAGGGAAATTTGGGCGGGACGCAAAAATGGGGAAATAATCAGACTACAAGCGGCTCTAGAAATTATTACCAACAAAACCGCTGACACGATAGATCTTCTAACTTGGCAATCCCAACAGATGCGCACGGCAATCCTTCAGCACCACATGGTTTTTAGATTACCTGTTAGCTGAAGAGGGAGAAGTGTGTGGGAAATTAAATATTCCTAACTGTTGTTTGGAAATAGATGATGTAGGCGAAGTAGTTCTCCAGTTAACCAAAGATATCAGAAAAATAGCCCACGTCCCCGTCCAAACCTGGAATGGCTGGAGTGGCGATTTGTAGTCCTGGTTACTGGGGGCACCGTGGGTGAAACAGTTAATATTGTATTTGTTAGGTGCAGTTGCCGCCTTAATGTTCTTGTATAATTCCTTGCTTTGTTCAATTAATCGGACATGTTGTGTCAAATATGCAATTTGTTCCTACCACCTTGCCGGACGGCATAAAGAAAATCCGTGCCATCCATTGGCCGTGGCCAACCACAGTACCCATCATTTCCCAGTTTCTCCTGAAGGAGGAAATTGCATATTGACATCCACAGCGCATTTGCCAGCTGTTTTATGCCTATTGTAACAATCCTACCTCATTAACTCAGTTTTGATGTCTGTTTTGTAAAGTTAAATGTTGTTGAAGTTGTTAAAGAATAAGCTTGCATTGAGCAAGACCTCTGTTTAATCACTGTTAAGCACTTTATTTTTTACCCAAACCCATGTTGTTCCCACGACTTCCCCCCCGTCCCTAATTCTCTCTCCTTTCCTTCCTTGCTTGCTTGCTTGCTTTCTCTCTCTCTCTCTCCTGCTGCCAAGCTGCAATGTTGAGACACGGGGTGGTGTAGAGGACCGGTACTAAATGCGGTTTTGTCTTGACATTGCTGCTGCTGCTGCAAAGCTGCCGCTGCCAAGGTGTGTCGGGCAATGCCGCGCTGGCGCCCCCGGGAGCCGTCTGCGAAGTAAACAACCTCGTGCACCTGCACGGGGTAAAAAGGGTGCGAAAAGGGCAGAAGGGCGTCTCTAGGGCACGAACCGCACGTACTCATTTGCCATCTGTGCATGAGCAGGAGACCCCCAGATACCCCAGCCCATTTCTGGAAGGTTCCGAGAGGGCGGACTGCGCATGACGGTTAATCTGCATGGGAAGCGAGGAAGCACCTCCCAGAGGCCAGGCAAGAACCTATAAAAACTGCAGACTGTGTGAATGGGGGGGCTTGCTTGCGACGACTGAAGAACTCGAGCAGAGTCAGCGGAACCAGACGGGAGCTTCCCCCCTCTGCCCCCCCGCCCCGCCGCAAGGACTCCCAAAAGAAGAGGACCAACGGGACGCCGCTGGATCCACGGGTGGTGATATCTTTCTCTCTCTCTTCCCCTTTTCCTCTCTTTTTCCCTAAACGTGTGACGCGGGACATGTCTCGTTAGTTGATTCCATTTTGCCTTAATAAATCTTAAACTGGTTGGCTGGTGTCGTTTTCACCTTAATTGAGTGCAAGGGCATCACGAACTTGGTCGTTGGTCCTAAGGGGAGGGAGGTCGTCCTGAACGACTCCTTTCGGGCCGCGACACGTGTCTGATAGGTCACTGGCAGGCCCATAGCTGCTGGCTGTGCTTGTGAGGTCACAGCAGTCCTATAGCCTGATAGGCCAGTGGGATGGCTCCTGGCTGTTGGCTGTCCTTGTGAGGTCACAGCAGCCTCAGTGCCTGATAGGCCAGTTTGAGGCCAATGACTGCTGGGTGGGCTTGTGAGGTCACAGCAGCCTCAGTGCCTCATAGGCGAGAGAGAGGCCCCTGGCTGCTGGCTGTGTTTGTGAGTGTTAAAGAATAGTGAATTGAAACTGTCTAGAAATAGCTGCTTAGCACAACTTACATAAAACTTGCTTAGCATGAGTGGCTAGATTTGCTGAAGCCTTAGGCTGCATGTGGGAAAAGTAACGAATCTTTACCTAGTTTAATAAAAAATAGTGCCTCAGAGCTCATTCAGGCTGGGAAAATAAGGAAGCCACACGCAGTCTGCGCTCCTGTGTCTCCGACTCCGAGAGGGAAGACGCCAAAACAATTGGGAAAATAAGACCTTGGGAAACAGCCGCCAGACCCAACAAAAACAGAGGTACAACCATCATCAGAGACTGCAAAAAAACAAAAAAAAGGAGAAAACCAGCTTGCCTCAGAAAGATGATGAGACCCAATCAGGAGCAGGAGACCCCAGACCAAAAAATTACTATTGGGCTAACTACCGCGTGAGGGGTGGGAAATGGAAGTCGAAAAGACTATAATTACCCAGGATTTGTTTATGTTAGGGTCCCTCTTAGGAGGCACCCAGCTCGAGCTGTAATTACGGTACGCGCGTGATTAAAATTATCTGATTTGTTTTGATTTGCCTCTGAACTTTACTTGCGGGAACCTAGGGTCGAGCCCTGTTATGGTGGCCGACAGGCCTAATTTCCATAACAGTTTGGCACCCCACATGGGACCCTAGGCGACCACTGTTGGGGCCTCTCATCTCCAAACAATCATCTGGCGCCATCGGGTGAGTTCACCTGGGATCTTTGGCACCGAGAGGCACCGAGAAGGTGAGTCTTAAACTCCCGCCTAAATTCTAAATTCTGGTCTGGTAACAGTGCACTGAAAGGGTACGCGGACTGATCACCGTAAGGCGTACCAGGTGTGTGTGGGGGGTACGCGGGCTGGCCACTGTAAGGCATACCAGGGGGACAGGTAGGAGTCCCATCCCCAGGATTAGAGTGGGTTTTAAGTCCCAGCTCGGTCCGGCCGGAGGAGGGTTGTGCAGCCTGATCAGCATAAGGCGCACTGCAAAACTGTAAGACTGAAATCTAGAGTCACCGTGACTGGTGTGAGTGTAAACAGCACTGTGTGTTTGTGTGTGTGTGTGTGTGTGTGTGTGTGTGTGTGCGTGTAGCCTGGGAACCGATTGGGGCACCCGTCGGCTGAGAAGCCGCCTGCTGCGAAGGGACAGCAGTCCTAGCAGTTAAAGACTCGGGTGGTGTGAGTGCAGTTCCCAGAGAGCGAGAGAAAGAGAGGGAGAGAAATAGTGTGTGTGATCACACCAGCTACAGGGACTGGTGTTACCGGGAAGGAAGTGCACTGCCTGATTTGCTTAAGACGCACTTTTCAGGAACTCAGTATGGGAAATAATTTCGGCATAGAAAAGGGAACGCCCTTAGCCGAAATTTTGGTAAACTGGAGTAAGATTGATGGTACCAAAAATTTAGGGAGAAAAAGGTTAGTCCAACTATGTCAGGAGGATTGGCCGTTCCTGACTAAGGAAGGTAATCTGGCAGAGCGATGGCCACCCCAGGGGTCCTTCAGTTACCAGGAACTAACTTTCCTGCGTCATCATTTGCAGAATAGGTTCCCCAGACAAATGGATTACTGGTATGTATGGGACAACTGGGCATTTGCTAGACGAAAGGAGGCGCCTAGGAAAGAGAGACTCTTTCCTCAGAATGCTGTAAGTACCGCAGCTGCTGAAACGCTTGTGGAAACTATTCCACCCTATGCTCTACCCTCTGCTTCAGCTTCCCTACACCCCCGCTTGCCTTCCGCCCCCGCCTTTCAAGCTCCTCTGGAAGGCCTTCCTGTGCCAGGAGTGCCCCCACCCGGTCTGGAAGGGGTACCTCGGGTCGCCACAACACGAGTTTACCGACCCTGGAGACCCCAAGATTTAATTATATGGAGTCAACGGCTCCCCAGACTTAGGGATGATCCAGAAAGAGTGTTACAAATCATAAGGGGAATTATGCGGGCGTATGACCCTACCTGGGGAGATGTACAAATGCTCCTTGAATCTGTGTTCACTCCAGATGAAAGGTGCTCAATTTTGGATGCAAACCGCCGTTGGGCAGCAGAGGGGTGTGTTGGGGCTGCTCAAACAGCCTGGCCAGCTGTGGACCCCGGATGGAATCATAATGTAGATGCAGATTACAGGCAGTTGCAATTAGCCAGAGAGGGCTTAGAAGAAGCTATACGTTTGGCAGGACAAAAGACTGCAAATTGGTCTAAAGTAAGGGAGTGTCAGCAACAGGCAGAGGAACACCCCTCGGCTTTCTTTGCTAGGCTAATTAAGCAAGTCAGAATGTATGGGGGAGGACTAGACCCAGAAGCCGAGGCTAACAGGCCGCTAATGATTTCCACATTTGTAGACCAAGCAGCCCCGGACATTAGAAAGTAGTTTTCCAAACATGTTCCTGACTGGCCAGGAAAGCGAATGGATGAAATAATACGTTTAGCCACATTTGTGTATAATAGTCGAGAGGAGGAGAGGGCAAAAGAAAAGAGACAGCAAAAAAAAGAGGAAGTTAGTGTGTTAGCAGCTGTGTTAAGAGATGGATTTAGAGGACCCAGGGGGAGGGGACGTGAAAGAGCCAGGAGAGATAGATGGAACCAAAGTGAACGTGCTGTACAGTCAGGAGTTAATGATGTTTGTTATTATTGTGGGGAACAAGGACACTGGCAGCAGGAGTGCCCAGTGAGGCCCCGTGTAGTTAGGAACAGAGGAACCGGCATGAGACAATCAAACACTAAGGAGGAGACCAGGCGATTCCCAGTCAATCCACAATGAGAGGAAACAGGAGACTCAGAAAATACTGTGGAAATTGGAGTAAATTTATGGGATGTAGATTTGGATTTTGAGGGTCACGTAATGGCAATACAGAAGGTTTAGAAGTTCCCTTTCTAGTGGATACTGGAGCCACCCTTTCCCTTTTAAATTTTGAGCCTAAAGGATGCAAATCATCAGATAAAATAGTGATGCAAGGAGTGATGGGAAAGGGCGAATGAATGTTATCTAAGCCCTTATTACTCACTATTGGGGGTAAAACAGTGTGGGGACATTTTATAATTTCCACAGACGCACCTATATGCCTTTTGGGGAGAGATCTCCTGCAAGCCTTGGATACTCAGATCTGCTTACAGCCGGAAGGGATAAAGCTAATAATTATGGGTTCGTGTGTTCTGGCTAAGACACCAGAACCAGAGTCAACTAATCTGCAAATTCCAACAGGTTTAGAATCAGTTTCTAAAAAATTATGGAGCTCTTCAGGAATGGATGTGGGACTACTGAAATCAGCCAGTCCAGTCTCGATAAAAACAAAGGGGGGATTGCCTCCTGCAGTTAAACAATATCCTATCCCAAAGGAAGCAGAGAAGAATATCCAAAAACAAACTGATCATTATCTGAAAATGGGTATCCTTAGAGTCTGTGAATCCCCATATAACACCCCAATTCTGCCAGTTAAAAAGAACAGGCAAGATGCTGATGGTGATCCAGAGTATCGCTTTGTACAAGACTTCAGGGCTATAAACCAACATGTAGTTGCTCCACATCCAGTAGTCCCCGACCCATCAACCATTTTACTACAGATACCCCACTGGGCAACTTATTTTACTGTGATTGACCTAACAGCAGCCTTTTTTAGTATACCGATAGCTGAAGATAGCCAAGATCTCTTTGCTTTCACTTGGAAGGGACAACAATTAACTTGGACAAGGCTGCCACAGGGATTTACTGGGTCTCCGACTGTTTTTTCGCGTATACTTAAAAATGACCTCTCAGATATCGAACTTCCAGGACATTCTGTATTAATACAATATGTAGATGATATGTTATTAGCAAGTAAAGATTATGAGACATGTTTGAAAGATACTGTTTCTCTATGTAACGCTCTTGCAGAAAAAGGGCATCGAGCATCTCTGTCTAAACTCCAGCTGTGTCAAAGAGAGGTAAAATATTTGGGTTTTATCTTAAGAGAAGGACACAGGTTAGTTGATCCAGAACGAGTAAAGACAATTCTTGATATGCCTCGTCCTGTAACAAAAAAACAGCTTAGGGGATTTTTAGGAGCTGTAGGATTCTGCCGACCGTGGATTCCGGGGTTAGCAGAACTTACTAAGCCTCTGGTACAGGCAACAAAAAAGGAGGAGATAGAGCCTTTGGCCTGGGGCCCAGAAAGGGAGAAAGCTTTTACATCTGTGAAAAAAGCGTTGGTTTCAGCCCCTGCTCTTGGGTTACCAGATTATAGCAAACTATTTGAATTATTTGTCCATGAGCGACAGGGAGTAGCAAGTGGGGTACTCACCCAAAAACTAGGCCCTCACCGTAGACCAGTGGCCTATTACTCCACGCAACTAGATGAGGTAGCTAAAGGCACTCCAGGACGCATCAGAGCAATAGCAGCTACTGCAGCTCTTACTGAAAAAAACACGACCTGTGGTTTTGGGTCATTCATTGACTGTGTATGTGCCACATGAAGTAGAACTGTTAATGAAGCAATATGCGACTCGAGCACTATCCCCACAGAGAGCTGACCGCTATGAACTGATAATACTGCATGCAGATAATGTGACTTTCAAAAGATGCAATATTTTGAATCCAGCAACCGGTAATTACAGCACACGTGTGATTAAAATTTAATTTGTTTTGATTTGGCTCTGAACTTTACTTGGGGGAACCTAGGGTCGAGCCCTGTTATGGTGGCCGACAAGCCTAATTTCCGTAACAGGCCGATGAGGCTGCAAAAAGGGCAGCATTATCCATGTCAGTGGCAGCATTAGTTCCAGAGAGAATGTTAAAAATGGAAATTCCAGTATACACTGAAAAAGAAAATAAATTAGCAGAAATACTGAAATGCATAAAAACTCCTGAAGGATGGTGGGTGACATCTACTGGACAGTGTGTGGTAACTTTGCCGATAATGAAGAAGCTGATGAAGCAAATACATGATAGTACCCACATGGGAGCTGAGGCATTGGTTGAAACAGTTAAAAGATTTGCTGTGGGAGTTAGTATGTTAATAATTGCAAAGGGTATTACACAAAAATGTGAAATCTGTCTTAGAAATAATCCCAGGATTCAGAAGAAGCCCCCCCAGGGGAAGTAAAAAGGGGCTTCATGCCTGGGGATTACTGGCAAATTGATTTTTCTGAATTACCAAGATGTAATGGATATAAATATTTGTTGGTAATTGTTGACACCTTTTCAGGATGGCCTGAGGCTTTCCCGTGTCGTACCACTAAAGCAGGGGAGGTAGTGAAAATGTTATTAAAAGAAATCATACCAAGATTTAGGGTACCAGAAGGGTTTTCTTCAGATAGGGGACCTCATTTTATAGCAGAAATAGTACAACAAATCTCAAAAATACTACAAATTAAATGGGACTTACATACCCCCTGGAGGCCACAATCCAGTGGAAAAGTGGAAAGAATGAATCAAACAATTAAGAGACAGGTAGGAAAATTGTGTCAGGAGACTCAGATGAAATGGACTGATGTTTTACCTCTGGCATTATTAAGAACCAGAATAACCCCAAGGGTTAGGGAGAAAGTTAGTCCATTTGAGATTCTGTATGGCAAACCTTACACTGTAAATTTAACTGGAAATGAAATTCAAATGCACGTTAAGGGTGATCAAATTTTAAGTGATTATCTCTTGTCTATGGCAAAGGTTCTTCTCTCCGTAGGTACATCCAGTTATACTTTTAGATTACACCCGAGTGAAAGCAGTACCTCGAGAGACGTGGAAAGCTGAACAAGTTCAACCTCTAAAGTTAAAAATATATAAAGATATATGAGATGTATTAGAAGCGAATCGGTTTTAAATTTAGATTGTATTCAGGGAAAAAATGCTTTAATCTGATTGTTAGGAATAGGGTTAATATTGTTGTTACGGTATCTCTGTAAAAATGATGTTCTCCTTAACAACCAGGGGAGAAATGTGGTGGTTAGTTTTTCTAGGTTACCTGAGCCAAACAATTAAAGGGAATCAGGAAGGATTTTGGAGTCACAATCTCCATTTGGAAGTAATTACGAAATCTATGAAGATAGTTAACCAGAGGGATTGCTGGGTGTGTACCCACTTCCCTGAACTTTCCAACAAGGGCTTCCCACTAATTGGAGTGCCTATGAAACAACGAAACAGGAATGGGAAGTCCAGAGGGTGACAGGAGATTATTATCAATGTATCCAAAGATGTAATAATAGTAATAAATGGTGGGAGAAAACTATACTTTATGGAAAGCAACCGATCAACTGTACTGGAGCCATTAAGGTAGGAGGTCATAAAGATTGCTCTCGGATACCTGAATAGGTTATAAGTGGCCAAGTAAGGAACTAAATGGGTGGCGTGTTCCAAAAGGTAGTGGATGGTATTGGTTGTGTGGAAACAAGGCACGAAAAGTGCTACCTCCTAATTGGTCAGGGACATGTACTTTAGGGGCAATAATCCCTAATGTTACTATAAGAAAAGAATTGAGTAATAAATACCAAAAATCCTGGCTAAGAACATTCATAAGGAGACAAAAGAGGGTCAATAATCCTTTAATAGATCGACCTACTAGGTTGCAGTCATTTGTAAGGTGGCTGTTTCCACAACTGGGAGTGAGTGAACTTGAAAAAGCAATAGTAAATATTTCAGCAGTTATTGAAAAAAATAGGGAATAAAACCTCTGATGCCACTGCAGCTTTACAAGAGGAGGTTTCAGAAATTGCGAAAATAACTACCCAAAACAGGATGGCTCTAGATATGTTATTGGCATCTCAGGGAGGAGTATGTACAATAATAAATACTAGTTGCTGTGTATATGTGGATCAAAGCGGGAGAATTTCTACCGATCTAAATGAAATCTGGAAGCAGACTGAAATCTTACATGGGGTTCAGAAAGAGGATACCTCTTTTGGATTTGAAGAAACATGGAAATGGTTGACTTCCTGGTTCCCTGACGTGAGCTCATGGGTTAGAAAGTGTTTAACAATTTTGGGAATGGTGTTAGTAGTTTTTGTATGCGTTTATGTAGTGATTCAATGCATTTGTAGATGTTGTACAAAATTAATATGGGAAAGATTTTAAAAGAGTGAGACTAATATGAAAATGATCATATAAGTCTCAAAGGGGGGAATTGTTACAAGACAACCCTGGGAAGCTCAGAAGGAATGCGTGAACTAGGTAGATTAGGATAACTTCTAACATTAAGTCTGAAGTGGTCTAGAGGTAGCCACTTAGGTAAAACTTGCTTCATGAGTAGCTAAATTTGCTGAAGCCTTAGGCCACACTCCTAGTTCAGTAAGAAAGGGCCCCAGAGCTGGTGCAGGCTGGAAAGATAAGGGAGTTACAAGCAGTTTGCATTCCTGTGCCCCACACTCCGAAAGGGAGGATGTCAAGGCTTTGAAATAAGGCCTGCTTGGGCACCAGGACCTTGGGAAGCAAAACCTCCTCTCACTGCTGAAACAATGTTAATTAAGGGGTCTGGACTATCTCCCCCTTGTCAGGACTTTGGGAGATAACACCTACTGTCCCTGCTGGGGCAGTGTTAATTGATCTCCCCTCATCAGGACCTTGGGAGACAGGGGTGGGACCCGGGGAATGAAGAAATCACTAACCAATCAGTGTAAAAGGGAAAATTGCAAATCTGGCAATTTGTTTGTATAAATGCTACTTGAAAAGTTGGGGGGGGGTTGTGTGTGCTTGATTTGTGGGAAACGACCGAGCACCCAGGCTTGTGCAACTCTGAAATAAATAAGCAAATGTCTCTCCTGAGTGTGTAATTATTGGCTTATTGCACACCAGGCAACGAATCCACTTTTCGGACAACAGCAGCAGCCTCAGTGCCTGATATACGAGGGGCAGGCCAGTGCCTGCTGGCTGTGCTTGTGAGGTCACAGCAGCCTCACAGCCACAGTGCTTAATAGGCGAGTGGCAGGATCCTGTAAGCCAGCTTTTTTTGTGAGGTTAGAGCACTCTCATTGCCTCATAGGCCAGTGGCAGACCCCTGTTTGCTGGCTGTGCTTGTGAAGTCAAAGCAGTCCCAGTGCCTGATACACCAGGGGCAGGGCCCTGGCTGCATTCTGTGCTTGTGAGGTCACATTTGTCTCAGTGCTTCACAAGGCAGTGGCAGTCCCCTGGCTGTGCTTGTGAGGTCACAGCAGCCTCCATGCCCTATACGCCAGTGGCAGGCCAATGGATGATGGCTGTGCTTGTGAGGTCACAATAACCTCAGGGCCTGATAGGCCAGTGTCAGCTTCCTGGGTGCTGGCTGTGCTTGTGAAGTCAAAGCAGTCCCAGTGCATCATACACCAGGGGCATCCCCTGGCTGCTGGCGGTGCTTGTGAGGTCACAGCAGCCTCAGTGCCTCCTAGGCCAGTGTCAGGCTCATGGCTGCTTTCTGTGCTTGTGAGGTCACAGCAGCCTGAGTGCCTACTAGGCCAGGGGCAGGCTCCTGGCTGCTCGCTGTGCTTGTGAGGTCACAGCAGCCTCAGTGCTTCTCAGGGCAGTGGCAGGCTCCTGGCTGCTGGCTGGGCTTGTCAGGTGACAGCAGCCTCCGTGCCTCCTAGGCCAGTGGCATGCTCCTGGCTGCTCCTGTGCTTGTGAGGTCACAGCAGCCTCTGTGCCTCCTAGGCCACTGGCTAGCTCATGGCTGCTGGCTGAGCTTGTGAGGTCACAGCAGCCTCAGTGCCTCATAAGCCAGTGGCAGGCCCCTGACTGCTGGCTGTGCTTGTGAGGTCAAAGCAGCCTCTGTGCCTCCTAGGCAGTGGCAGTCCCCTGGCTGCTGGTTGTGCTTTTGAGGTCACAGCAGCCTCAGTGCCTCCTATGGCAGTGGCAGGCTCCTGGCTGCTGGCTGTGCTTGGGACGTCACAGCAGCCTCCGTGCCTCCAAGGCCAGTGGCAGGCTCATGGTTGCTCCTGTGCTTGTGAGGTCACAGCAGCCTCAGTGCCTCCTAGGCCAGTGGCAGGCTCATGGCTGCTGGCTGTGCTTGTGAGGTCACAGCAGCCTCAGTGACTCATAGGTTAGTCTACAGCGCCCCCTGCTGGCTGTGTTTGTGAGGTCACAGCAGCCTCAGTGCCTCCGAGGACATTGTCAGGCTCATGGCTGCTGGCTGTGCTTGTGAGGTCACAGCAGCCTCCGTGCCCTTTATGGCAGTGGCAGGCCCGTGACAGTGTGCTGTGCTTGTGAATAATTTGTAGTACAGAGGATCCGACAATGAAGGATAATCCTCTTTTTGCGAATCTGAAGGGCTATAAAGACCTGCTCTCTCTTGGCATGGCTCGGGCAACAGTTTGTGGTTTTTTAGGGGCGGCACTAATTGCGGCCCGGTGGGGTAGGCAAGGTGATAAAAAGACCATTGAGTCCTTGGGAGAACACATAAGAAACTCCCAGAGTCAAGCCAAAGAGACAATCGAGTTCTTGCAAGACTCCCGGAGTCGAGCCAAAGAGACAGTTGAGTCTTTGCAAGAACAGGTAAGAAACTTGCAAAGTCAACTCACTGCGGAGCGCAACCATACTCAGCGGCTTCACATAATCTTATCAGACTCACTAGACCGAGAGAGAATCCTGCGGTCTGAATTGGAAGAAAACAGGCGGGGCGTTGATGATAGTGAACCGGGATTCTCGAATTTGGCCGAACTAGACGGAAAACAGGCATCTGATCTAAAATCCATATATCCAATTAAAGAATTAGAAGACAGCAGGAACTGCTTTTATCCTGGAGATGGGAATGTAGTAATGAGACCCTTGATTAAAACGGAAACCACTGATAATGGTCAGGGGGGTATTCAACGACGTACCACGCGTATTATCCCCTATTCCCCTCAGGACTTGGCTAAAATACAGGAAAAATACTCCCGGGGCTCCCGGGAAACTGAAACTGAGTATGTGTGGAGAGTCTCCCTCACCGGGGGGGATCGCATTCTGCTGAGCGAAGATGAAGCTAGAGGATATTGGGGACCCAGAGTCTTTCTAACCACAAATGATAACAGGGAACCATGGTCCTTGACCCAGAGGGTAGCCTACTGGGCAGGAGGATTAGACCCAATGGAAAGAGGAGACCCTTTTTCTATTAAAACACCCACAGCGGGCCACATTCTGGAAAGCGTGCAGAAAACTGCTTGCCTCCAATTGATGCATGACCGTTTGCTGCTTCCGCAGCAGCCCTCCCCCATGCAGTGTGTGGCAGACCCCGAGAGGTCACATCCTCTGATCAGGGGACTTCCTGATGCTTTAAAACTATATGCTGTTCAGCTGCAAGACCGATTACGAACTCCCCGACCGAGACGAAGGGGAGGCCCCCCCGACATGACTTGGGGGGAGGTGGCACAGGAGCTAATTAATTACGGAAGGCGTATGGGATTCACTGGCCGGGGGAAACAAAGCATAAAGCAGAAATAAGAAGAGTTGAGGAAAGTGGGAGGCAATATAAATCCCTGCAACACCCACATCCTGGGAAACCGGTACGGGTGTTGGATAGCAGGAGACAATTATTATGGGCAGAAGGCATTTCAAAGGGAATTCCCAGAGAAGTCATGGATAGGTTACCAACTCCCAACCTGGAAGGTTTGGTAAGAAGTTGGGACAGGATAAGGGGAACCCCATCTTCCTCAAACCCCAGAGTTCCTCCTCCCTTATCCCAAGACCCCGTCTGCACCCCAGGACTCTTAAAACGAACCCTGAGACCGCACAATCCCGGATGGGCGCGACGAATATCTGATGCAGTAACTAAAGTCAATGGACGATGGGGAGTAAATGGCTGCCCCAGACTCGCTGCTTTTTGCCCTAATCCTCCATCCCTCTTACCTGGGACTGGGGAGAATAAGAAACCGAGGAATCCCTTGTATTACCCAGGACAACCGGTTCTAGTGGACTTACCCACTGTGGGACAAATACCTCTAGTACTAAAAGCTTCAAAAAATCTGTATGCATGGGTAGCTACTGATGCCCATGGGAAAGATCATAGAATCCATGCCAGGTGGATCCTCCCTTCCTTTTAGGTCAACAATGTAAAAGGAAGAGGGCACTGGGGAAGACTTGTCTTATGTTGAGCTTGAGTGTCCTCAACGATACTACCTGTGGTAGTTATAACAGTTATTTTTATCATTTTTTGTAATTGTGTGCTGCGATCATAATTAGCTTTATTGTTGAAAACACAACAGCCAAGAATGGCATTCTTAACCTGTGTTGGAAAGATACTTCTTGTCTTAATGTGCTTATATGTGCTATGGCAAACCTACCACCAGAATACACTTCTGGGGCTTGGTATTGTGCCGGCCGAATAGGTGATGGGGCAACCACCTTCTTCAGCCCTCTGGGCAACAGAGATGCAACTTACTTTCAATTCCCACCAGGGATAAACGGGCCATTTGCTCAGGGCATTGGAGCTAAGAAGGGGCATTACTGGATATGCAGGCACACAGCATATACATTTTTACCCACGGGGTGGTTGGGAATTTGTTATATAGGGATTATCAGACCTTTGTTTTTCCTTTTGCCAGAAACAAGTGGACCTCGGTTAGGCATAAAGGTATATGATAACCTTGGAGACAGAAGTGTTGCCTGTAAGACGCGATCCATTAAGGGAAATTTGGGCGGGACGCAAAAATGGGGAAATAATCAGACTACAAGCGGCTCTAGAAATTATTACCAACAAAACCGCTGACACGATAGATCTTCTAACTTGGCAATCCCAACAGATGCGCACGGCAATCCTTCAGCACCACATGGTTTTTAGATTACCTGTTAGCTGAAGAGGGAGAAGTGTGTGGGAAATTAAATATTCCTAACTGTTGTTTGGAAATAGATGATGTAGGCGAAGTAGTTCTCCAGTTAACCAAAGATATCAGAAAAATAGCCCACGTCCCCGTCCAAACCTGGAATGGCTGGAGTGGCGATTTGTAGTCCTGGTTACTGGGGGCACCGTGGGTGAAACAGTTAATATTGTATTTGTTAGGTGCAGTTGCCGCCTTAATGTTCTTGTATAATTCCTTGCTTTGTTCAATTAATCGGACATGTTGTGTCAAATATGCAATTTGTTCCTACCACCTTGCCGGACGGCATAAAGAAAATCCGTGCCATCCATTGGCCGTGGCCAACCACAGTACCCATCATTTCCCAGTTTCTCCTGAAGGAGGAAATTGCATATTGACATCCACAGCGCATTTGCCAGCTGTTTTATGCCTATTGTAACAATCCTACCTCATTAACTCAGTTTTGATGTCTGTTTTGTAAAGTTAAATGTTGTTGAAGTTGTTAAAGAATAAGCTTGCATTGAGCAAGACCTCTGTTTAATCACTGTTAAGCACTTTATTTTTTACCCAAACCCATGTTGTTCCCACGACTTCCCCCCCGTCCCTAATTCTCTCTCCTTTCCTTCCTTGCTTGCTTGCTTGCTTTCTCTCTCTCTCTCTCCTGCTGCCAAGCTGCAATGTTGAGACACGGGGTGGTGTAGAGGACCGGTACTAAATGCGGTTTTGTCTTGACATTGCTGCTGCTGCTGCAAAGCTGCCGCTGCCAAGGTGTGTCGGGCAATGCCGCGCTGGCGCCCCCGGGAGCCGTCTGCGAAGTAAACAACCTCGTGCACCTGCACGGGGTAAAAAGGGTGCGAAAAGGGCAGAAGGGCGTCTCTAGGGCACGAACCGCACGTACTCATTTGCCATCTGTGCATGAGCAGGAGACCCCCAGATACCCCAGCCCATTTCTGGAAGGTTCCGAGAGGGCGGACTGCGCATGACGGTTAATCTGCATGGGAAGCGAGGAAGCACCTCCCAGAGGCCGGGCAAGAACCTATAAAAACTGCAGACTGTGTGAATGGGGGGGCTTGCTTGCGACGACTGAAGAACTCGAGCAGAGTCAGCGGAACCAGACGGGAGCTTCCCCCCTCTGCCCCCCCGCCCCGCCGCAAGGACTCCCAAAAGAAGAGGACCAACGGGACGCCGCTGGATCCACGGGTGGTGATATCTTTCTCTCTCTCTTCCCCTTTTCCTCTCTTTTTCCCTAAACGTGTGACGCGGGACATGTCTCGTTAGTTGATTCCATTTTGCCTTAATAAATCTTAAACTGGTTGGCTGGTGTCGTTTTCACCTTAATTGAGTGCAAGGGCATCACGAACTTGGTCGTTGGTCCTAAGGGGAGGGAGGTCGTCCTGAACGACTCCTTTCGGGCCGCGACACGTGTCTGATAGGTCACTGGCAGGCCCATAGCTGCTGGCTGTGCTTGTGAGGTCACAGCAGTCCTATAGCCTCATAGGCCAGTGGGATGGCTCCTGGCTGTTGGCTGTCCTTGTGAGGTCACAGCAGCCTCAGTGCCTGATAGGCCAGTTTGAGGCCAATGACTGCTGGGTGGGCTTGTGAGGTCACAGCAGCCTCAGTGCCTCATAGGCGAGAGAGAGGCCCCTGGCTGCTGGCTGTGTTTGTGAGTGTTAAAGAATAGTGAATTGAAACTGTCTAGAAATAGCTGCTTAGCACAACTTACATAAAACTTGCTTAGCATGAGTGGCTAGATTTGCTGAAGCCTTAGGCTGCATGTGGGAAAAGTAACGAATCTTTACCTAGTTTAATAAAAAATAGTGCCTCAGAGCTCATTCAGGCTGGGAAAATAAGGAAGCCACACGCAGTCTGCGCTCCTGTGTCTCCGACTCCGAGAGGGAAGACGCCAAAACAATTGGGAAAATAAGACCTTGGGAAACAGCCGCCAGACCCAACAAAAACAGAGGTACAACCATCATCAGAGACTGCAAAAAAACAAAAAAAAGGAGAAAACCAGCTTGCCTCAGAAAGATGATGAGACCCAATCAGGAGCAGGAGACCCCAGACCAAAAAATTACTATTGGGCTAACTACCGCGTGAGGGGTGGGAAATGGAAGTCGAAAAGACTATAATTACCCAGGATTTGTTTATGTTAGGGTCCCTCTTAGGAGGCACCCAGCTCGAGCTGTAATTACGGTACGCGCGTGATTAAAATTATCTGATTTGTTTTGATTTGCCTCTGAACTTTACTTGCGGGAACCTAGGGTCGAGCCCTGTTATGGTGGCCGACAGGCCTAATTTCCATAACAGTTTGGCACCCCACATGGGACCCTAGGCGACCACTGTTGGGGCCTCTCATCTCCAAACAATCATCTGGCGCCATCGGGTGAGTTCACCTGGGATCTTTGGCACCGAGAGGCACCGAGAAGGTGAGTCTTAAACTCCCGCCTAAATTCTAAATTCTGGTCTGGTAACAGTGCACTGAAAGGGTACGCGGACTGATCACCGTAAGGCGTACCAGGTGTGTGTGGGGGGTACGCGGGCTGGCCACTGTAAGGCATACCAGGGGGACAGGTAGGAGTCCCATCCCCAGGATTAGAGTGGGTTTTAAGTCCCAGCTCGGTCCGGCCGGAGGAGGGTTGTGCAGCCTGATCAGCATAAGGCGCACTGCAAAACTGTAAGACTGAAATCTAGAGTCACCGTGACTGGTGTGAGTGTAAACAGCACTGTGTGTTGTGTGTGTGTGTGTGTGTGTGTGTGTGTGTGTGTGCGTGTAGCCTGGGAACCGATTGGGGCACCCGTCGGCTGAGAAGCCGCCTGCTGCGAAGGGACAGCAGTCCTAGCAGTTAAAGACTCGGGTGGTGTGAGTGCAGTTCCCAGAGAGCGAGAGAAAGAGAGGGAGAGAAATAGTGTGTGTGATCACACCAGCTACAGGGACTGGTGTTACCGGGAAGGAAGTGCACTGCCTGATTTGCTTAAGACGCACTTTTCAGGAACTCAGTATGGGAAATAATTTCGGCATAGAAAAGGGAACGCCCTTAGCCGAAATTTTGGTAAACTGGAGTAAGATTGATGGTACCAAAAATTTAGGGAGAAAAAGGTTAGTCCAACTATGTCAGGAGGATTGGCCGTTCCTGACTAAGGAAGGTAATCTGGCAGAGCGATGGCCACCCCAGGGGTCCTTCAGTTACCAGGAACTAACTTTCCTGCGTCATCATTTGCAGAATAGGTTCCCCAGACAAATGGATTACTGGTATGTATGGGACAACTGGGCATTTGCTAGACGAAAGGAGGCGCCTAGGAAAGAGAGACTCTTTCCTCAGAATGCTGTAAGTACCGCAGCTGCTGAAACGCTTGTGGAAACTATTCCACCCTATGCTCTACCCTCTGCTTCAGCTTCCCTACACCCCCGCTTGCCTTCCGCCCCCGCCTTTCAAGCTCCTCTGGAAGGCCTTCCTGTGCCAGGAGTGCCCCCACCCGGTCTGGAAGGGGTACCTCGGGTCGCCACAACACGAGTTTACCGACCCTGGAGACCCCAAGATTTAATTATATGGAGTCAACGGCTCCCCAGACTTAGGGATGATCCAGAAAGAGTGTTACAAATCATAAGGGGAATTATGCGGGCGTATGACCCTACCTGGGGAGATGTACAAATGCTCCTTGAATCTGTGTTCACTCCAGATGAAAGGTGCTCAATTTTGGATGCAAACCGCCGTTGGGCAGCAGAGGGGTGTGTTGGGGCTGCTCAAACAGCCTGGCCAGCTGTGGACCCCGGATGGAATCATAATGTAGATGCAGATTACAGGCAGTTGCAATTAGCCAGAGAGGGCTTAGAAGAAGCTATACGTTTGGCAGGACAAAAGACTGCAAATTGGTCTAAAGTAAGGGAGTGTCAGCAACAGGCAGAGGAACACCCCTCGGCTTTCTTTGCTAGGCTAATTAAGCAAGTCAGAATGTATGGGGGAGGACTAGACCCAGAAGCCGAGGCTAACAGGCCGCTAATGATTTCCACATTTGTAGACCAAGCAGCCCCAGACATTAGAAAGTAGTTTTCCAAACATGTTCCTGACTGGCCAGGAAAGCGAATGGATGAAATAATACGTTTAGCCACATTTGTGTATAATAGTCGAGAGGAGGAGAGGGCAAAAGAAAAGAGACAGCAAAAAAAAGAGGAAGTTAGTGTGTTAGCAGCTGTGTTAAGAGATGGATTTAGAGGACCCAGGGGGAGGGGACGTGAAAGAGCCAGGAGAGATAGATGGAACCAAAGTGAACGTGCTGTACAGTCAGGAGTTAATGATGTTTGTTATTATTGTGGGGAACAAGGACACTGGCAGCAGGAGTGCCCAGTGAGGCCCCGTGTAGTTAGGAACAGAGGAACCGGCATGAGACAATCAAACACTAAGGAGGAGACCAGGCGATTCCCAGTCAATCCACAATGAGAGGAAACAGGAGACTCAGAAAATACTGTGGAAATTGGAGTAAATTTATGGGATGTAGATTTGGATTTTGAGGGTCACGTAATGGCAATACAGAAGGTTTAGAAGTTCCCTTTCTAGTGGATACTGGAGCCACCCTTTCCCTTTTAAATTTTGAGCCTAAAGGATGCAAATCATCAGATAAAATAGTGATGCAAGGAGTGATGGGAAAGGGCGAATGAATGTTATCTAAGCCCTTATTACTCACTATTGGGGGTAAAACAGTGTGGGGACATTTTATAATTTCCACAGACGCACCTATATGCCTTTTGGGGAGAGATCTCCTGCAAGCCTTGGATACTCAGATCTGCTTACAGCCGGAAGGGATAAAGCTAATAATTATGGGTTCGTGTGTTCTGGCTAAGACACCAGAACCAGAGTCAACTAATCTGCAAATTCCAACAGGTTTAGAATCAGTTTCTAAAAAATTATGGAGCTCTTCAGGAATGGATGTGGGACTACTGAAATCAGCCAGTCCAGCCTCGATAAAAACAAAGGGGGGATTGCCTCCTGCAGTTAAACAATATCCTATCCCAAAGGAAGCAGAGAAGAATATCCAAAAACAAACTGATCATTATCTGAAAATGGGTATCCTTAGAGTCTGTGAATCCCCATATAACACCCCAATTCTGCCAGTTAAAAAGAACAGGCAAGATGCTGATGGTGATCCAGAGTATCGCTTTGTACAAGACTTCAGGGCTATAAACCAACATGTAGTTGCTCCACATCCAGTAGTCCCCGACCCATCAACCATTTTACTACAGATACCCCACTGGGCAACTTATTTTACTGTGATTGACCTAACAGCAGCCTTTTTTAGTATACCGATAGCTGAAGATAGCCAAGATCTCTTTGCTTTCACTTGGAAGGGACAACAATTAACTTGGACAAGGCTGCCACAGGGATTTACTGGGTCTCCGACTGTTTTTTCGCGTATACTTAAAAATGACCTCTCAGATATCGAACTTCCAGGACATTCTGTATTAATACAATATGTAGATGATATGTTATTAGCAAGTAAAGATTATGAGACATGTTTGAAAGATACTGTTTCTCTATGTAACGCTCTTGCAGAAAAAGGGCATCGAGCATCTCTGTCTAAACTCCAGCTGTGTCAAAGAGAGGTAAAATATTTGGGTTTTATCTTAAGAGAAGGACACAGGTTAGTTGATCCAGAACGAGTAAAGACAATTCTTGATATGCCTCGTCCTGTAACAAAAAAACAGCTTAGGGGATTTTTAGGAGCTGTAGGATTCTGCCGACCGTGGATTCCGGGGTTAGCAGAACTTACTAAGCCTCTGGTACAGGCAACAAAAAAGGAGGAGATAGAGCCTTTGGCCTGGGGCCCAGAAAGGGAGAAAGCTTTTACATCTGTGAAAAAAGCGTTGGTTTCAGCCCCTGCTCTCGGGTTACCAGATTATAGCAAACTATTTGAATTATTTGTCCATGAGCGACAGGGAGTAGCAAGTGGGGTACTCACCCAAAAACTAGGCCCTCACCGTAGACCAGTGGCCTATTACTCCACGCAACTAGATGAGGTAGCTAAAGGCACTCCAGGACGCATCAGAGCAATAGCAGCTACTGCAGCTCTTACTGAAAAAAACACGACCTGTGGTTTTGGGTCATTCATTGACTGTGTATGTGCCACATGAAGTAGAACTGTTAATGAAGCAATATGCGACTCGAGCACTATCCCCACAGAGAGCTGACCGCTATGAACTGATAATACTGCATGCAGATAATGTGACTTTCAAAAGATGCAATATTTTGAATCCAGCAACCGGTAATTACAGCACACGTGTGATTAAAATTTAATTTGTTTTGATTTGGCTCTGAACTTTACTTGGGGGAACCTAGGGTCGAGCCCTGTTATGGTGGCCGACAAGCCTAATTTCCGTAACAGGCCGATGAGGCTGCAAAAAGGGCAGCATTATCCATGTCAGTGGCAGCATTAGTTCCAGAGAGAATGTTAAAAATGGAAATTCCAGTATACACTGAAAAAGAAAATAAATTAGCAGAAATACTGAAATGCATAAAAACTCCTGAAGGATGGTGGGTGACATCTACTGGACAGTGTGTGGTAACTTTGCCGATAATGAAGAAGCTGATGAAGCAAATACATGATAGTACCCACATGGGAGCTGAGGCATTGGTTGAAACAGTTAAAAGATTTGCTGTGGGAGTTAGTATGTTAATAATTGCAAAGGGTATTACACAAAAATGTGAAATCTGTCTTAGAAATAATCCCAGGATTCAGAAGAAGCCCCCCCAGGGGAAGTAAAAAGGGGCTTCATGCCTGGGGATTACTGGCAAATTGATTTTTCTGAATTACCAAGATGTAATGGATATAAATATTTGTTGGTAATTGTTGACACCTTTTCAGGATGGCCTGAGGCTTTCCCGTGTCGTACCACTAAAGCAGGGGAGGTAGTGAAAATGTTATTAAAAGAAATCATACCAAGATTTAGGGTACCAGAAGGGTTTTCTTCAGATAGGGGACCTCATTTTATAGCAGAAATAGTACAACAAATCTCAAAAATACTACAAATTAAATGGGACTTACATACCCCCTGGAGGCCACAATCCAGTGGAAAAGTGGAAAGAATGAATCAAACAATTAAGAGACAGGTAGGAAAATTGTGTCAGGAGACTCAGATGAAATGGACTGATGTTTTACCTCTGGCATTATTAAGAACCAGAATAACCCCAAGGGTTAGGGAGAAAGTTAGTCCATTTGAGATTCTGTATGGCAAACCTTACACTGTAAATTTAACTGGAAATGAAATTCAAATGCACGTTAAGGGTGATCAAATTTTAAGTGATTATCTCTTGTCTATGGCAAAGGTTCTTCTCTCCGTAGGTACATCCAGTTATACTTTTAGATTACACCCGAGTGAAAGCAGTACCTCGAGAGACGTGGAAAGCTGAACAAGTTCAACCTCTAAAGTTAAAAATATATAAAGATATATGAGATGTATTAGAAGCGAATCGGTTTTAAATTTAGATTGTATTCAGGGAAAAAATGCTTTAATCTGATTGTTAGGAATAGGGTTAATATTGTTGTTACGGTATCTCTGTAAAAATGATGTTCTCCTTAACAACCAGGGGAGAAATGTGGTGGTTAGTTTTTCTAGGTTACCTGAGCCAAACAATTAAAGGGAATCAGGAAGGATTTTGGAGTCACAATCTCCATTTGGAAGTAATTACGAAATCTATGAAGATAGTTAACCAGAGGGATTGCTGGGTGTGTACCCACTTCCCTGAACTTTCCAACAAGGGCTTCCCACTAATTGGAGTGCCTATGAAACAACGAAACAGGAATGGGAAGTCCAGAGGGTGACAGGAGATTATTATCAATGTATCCAAAGATGTAATAATAGTAATAAATGGTGGGAGAAAACTATACTTTATGGAAAGCAACCGATCAACTGTACTGGAGCCATTAAGGTAGGAGGTCATAAAGATTGCTCTCGGATACCTGAATAGGTTATAAGTGGCCAAGTAAGGAACTAAATGGGTGGCGTGTTCCAAAAGGTAGTGGATGGTATTGGTTGTGTGGAAACAAGGCACGAAAAGTGCTACCTCCTAATTGGTCAGGGACATGTACTTTAGGGGCAATAATCCCTAATGTTACTATAAGAAAAGAATTGAGTAATAAATACCAAAAATCCTGGCTAAGAACATTCATAAGGAGACAAAAGAGGGTCAATAATCCTTTAATAGATCGACCTACTAGGTTGCAGTCATTTGTAAGGTGGCTGTTTCCACAACTGGGAGTGAGTGAACTTGAAAAAGCAATAGTAAATATTTCAGCAGTTATTGAAAAAAATAGGGAATAAAACCTCTGATGCCACTGCAGCTTTACAAGAGGAGGTTTCAGAAATTGCGAAAATAACTACCCAAAACAGGATGGCTCTAGATATGTTATTGGCATCTCAGGGAGGAGTATGTACAATAATAAATACTAGTTGCTGTGTATATGTGGATCAAAGCGGGAGAATTTCTACCGATCTAAATGAAATCTGGAAGCAGACTGAAATCTTACATGGGGTTCAGAAAGAGGATACCTCTTTTGGATTTGAAGAAACATGGAAATGGTTGACTTCCTGGTTCCCTGACGTGAGCTCATGGGTTAGAAAGTGTTTAACAATTTTGGGAATGGTGTTAGTAGTTTTTGTATGCGTTTATGTAGTGATTCAATGCATTTGTAGATGTTGTACAAAATTAATATGGGAAAGATTTTAAAAGAGTGAGACTAATATGAAAATGATCATATAAGTCTCAAAGGGGGGAATTGTTACAAGACAACCCTGGGAAGCTCAGAAGGAATGCGTGAACTAGGTAGATTAGGATAACTTCTAACATTAAGTCTGAAGTGGTCTAGAGGTAGCCACTTAGGTAAAACTTGCTTCATGAGTAGCTAAATTTGCTGAAGCCTTAGGCCACACTCCTAGTTCAGTAAGAAAGGGCCCCAGAGCTGGTGCAGGCTGGAAAGATAAGGGAGTTACAAGCAGTTTGCATTCCTGTGCCCCACACTCCGAAAGGGAGGATGTCAAGGCTTTGAAATAAGGCCTGCTTGGGCACCAGGACCTTGGGAAGCAAAACCTCCTCTCACTGCTGAAACAATGTTAATTAAGGGGTCTGGACTATCTCCCCCTTGTCAGGACTTTGGGAGATAACACCTACTGTCCCTGCTGGGGCAGTGTTAATTGATCTCCCCTCATCAGGACCTTGGGAGACAGGGGTGGGACCCGGGGAATGAAGAAATCACTAACCAATCAGTGTAAAAGGGAAAATTGCAAATCTGGCAATTTGTTTGTATAAATGCTACTTGAAAAGTTGGGGGGGGGTTGTGTGTGCTTGATTTGTGGGAAACGACCGAGCACCCAGGCTTGTGCAACTCTGAAATAAATAAGCAAATGTCTCTCCTGAGTGTGTAATTATTGGCTTATTGCACACCAGGCAACGAATCCACTTTTCGGACAACAGCAGCAGCCTCAGTGCCTGATATACGAGGGGCAGGCCAGTGCCTGCTGGCTGTGCTTGTGAGGTCACAGCAGCCTCACAGCCACAGTGCTTAATAGGCGAGTGGCAGGATCCTGTAAGCCAGCTTTTTTTGTGAGGTTAGAGCACTCTCATTGCCTCATAGGCCAGTGGCAGACCCCTGTTTGCTGGCTGTGCTTGTGAAGTCAAAGCAGTCCCAGTGCCTGATACACCAGGGGCAGGGCCCTGGCTGCATTCTGTGCTTGTGAGGTCACATTTGTCTCAGTGCTTCACAAGGCAGTGGCAGTCCCCTGGCTGTGCTTGTGAGGTCACAGCAGCCTCCATGCCCTATACGCCAGTGGCAGGCCAATGGATGATGGCTGTGCTTGTGAGGTCACAATAACCTCAGGGCCTGATAGGCCAGTGTCAGCTTCCTGGGTGCTGGCTGTGCTTGTGAAGTCAAAGCAGTCCCAGTGCATCATACACCAGGGGCATCCCCTGGCTGCTGGCGGTGCTTGTGAGGTCACAGCAGCCTCAGTGCCTCCTAGGCCAGTGTCAGGCTCATGGCTGCTTTCTGTGCTTGTGAGGTCACAGCAGCCTGAGTGCCTACTAGGCCAGGGGCAGGCTCCTGGCTGCTCGCTGTGCTTGTGAGGTCACAGCAGCCTCAGTGCTTCTCAGGGCAGTGGCAGGCTCCTGGCTGCTGGCTGGGCTTGTCAGGTGACAGCAGCCTCCGTGCCTCCTAGGCCAGTGGCATGCTCCTGGCTGCTCCTGTGCTTGTGAGGTCACAGCAGCCTCTGTGCCTCCTAGGCCACTGGCTAGCTCATGGCTGCTGGCTGAGCTTGTGAGGTCACAGCAGCCTCAGTGCCTCATAAGCCAGTGGCAGGCCCCTGACTGCTGGCTGTGCTTGTGAGGTCAAAGCAGCCTCTGTGCCTCCTAGGCAGTGGCAGTCCCCTGGCTGCTGGTTGTGCTTTTGAGGTCACAGCAGCCTCAGTGCCTCCTATGGCAGTGGCAGGCTCCTGGCTGCTGGCTGTGCTTGGGACGTCACAGCAGCCTCCGTGCCTCCAAGGCCAGTGGCAGGCTCATGGTTGCTCCTGTGCTTGTGAGGTCACAGCAGCCTCAGTGCCTCCTAGGCCAGTGGCAGGCTCATGGCTGCTGGCTGTGCTTGTGAGGTCACAGCAGCCTCAGTGACTCATAGGTTAGTCTACAGCGCCCCCTGCTGGCTGTGTTTGTGAGGTCACAGCAGCCTCAGTGCCTCCGAGGACATTGTCAGGCTCATGGCTGCTGGCTGTGCTTGTGAGGTCACAGCAGCCTCCGTGCCCTTTATGGCAGTGGCAGGCCCGTGACAGTGTGCTGTGCTTGTGAATAATTTGTAGTACAGAGGATCCGACAATGAAGGATAATCCTCTTTTTGCGAATCTGAAGGGCTATAAAGACCTGCTCTCTCTTGGCATGGCTCGGGCAACAGTTTGTGGTTTTTTAGGGGCGGCACTAATTGCGGCCCGGTGGGGTAGGCAAGGTGATAAAAAGACCATTGAGTCCTTGGGAGAACACATAAGAAACTCCCAGAGTCAAGCCAAAGAGACAATCGAGTTCTTGCAAGACTCCCGGAGTCGAGCCAAAGAGACAGTTGAGTCTTTGCAAGAACAGGTAAGAAACTTGCAAAGTCAACTCACTGCGGAGCGCAACCATACTCAGCGGCTTCACATAATCTTATCAGACTCACTAGACCGAGAGAGAATCCTGCGGTCTGAATTGGAAGAAAACAGGCGGGGCGTTGATGATAGTGAACCGGGATTCTCGAATTTGGCCGAACTAGACGGAAAACAGGCATCTGATCTAAAATCCATATATCCAATTAAAGAATTAGAAGACAGCAGGAACTGCTTTTATCCTGGAGATGGGAATGTAGTAATGAGACCCTTGATTAAAACGGAAACCACTGATAATGGTCAGGGGGGTATTCAACGACGTACCACGCGTATTATCCCCTATTCCCCTCAGGACTTGGCTAAAATACAGGAAAAATACTCCCGGGGCTCCCGGGAAACTGAAACTGAGTATGTGTGGAGAGTCTCCCTCACCGGGGGGGATCGCATTCTGCTGAGCGAAGATGAAGCTAGAGGATATTGGGGACCCAGAGTCTTTCTAACCACAAATGATAACAGGGAACCATGGTCCTTGACCCAGAGGGTAGCCTACTGGGCAGGAGGATTAGACCCAATGGAAAGAGGAGACCCTTTTTCTATTAAAACACCCACAGCGGGCCACATTCTGGAAAGCGTGCAGAAAACTGCTTGCCTCCAATTGATGCATGACCGTTTGCTGCTTCCGCAGCAGCCCTCCCCCATGCAGTGTGTGGCAGACCCCGAGAGGTCACATCCTCTGATCAGGGGACTTCCTGATGCTTTAAAACTATATGCTGTTCAGCTGCAAGACCGATTACGAACTCCCCGACCGAGACGAAGGGGAGGCCCCCCCGACATGACTTGGGGGGAGGTGGCACAGGAGCTAATTAATTACGGAAGGCGTATGGGATTCACTGGCCGGGGGAAACAAAGCATAAAGCAGAAATAAGAAGAGTTGAGGAAAGTGGGAGGCAATATAAATCCCTGCAACACCCACATCCTGGGAAACCGGTACGGGTGTTGGATAGCAGGAGACAATTATTATGGGCAGAAGGCATTTCAAAGGGAATTCCCAGAGAAGTCATGGATAGGTTACCAACTCCCAACCTGGAAGGTTTGGTAAGAAGTTGGGACAGGATAAGGGGAACCCCATCTTCCTCAAACCCCAGAGTTCCTCCTCCCTTATCCCAAGACCCCGTCTGCACCCCAGGACTCTTAAAACGAACCCTGAGACCGCACAATCCCGGATGGGCGCGACGAATATCTGATGCAGTAACTAAAGTCAATGGACGATGGGGAGTAAATGGCTGCCCCAGACTCGCTGCTTTTTGCCCTAATCCTCCATCCCTCTTACCTGGGACTGGGGAGAATAAGAAACCGAGGAATCCCTTGTATTACCCAGGACAACCAGTTCTAGTGGACTTACCCACTGTGGGACAAATACCTCTAGTACTAAAAGCTTCAAAAAATCTGTATGCATGGGTAGCTACTGATGCCCATGGGAAAGATCATAGAATCCATGCCAGGTGGATCCTCCCTTCCTTTTAGGTCAACAATGTAAAAGGAAGAGGGCACTGGGGAAGACTTGTCTTATGTTGAGCTTGAGTGTCCTCAACGATACTACCTGTGGTAGTTATAACAGTTATTTTTATCATTTTTTGTAATTGTGTGCTGCGATCATAATTAGCTTTATTGTTGAAAACACAACAGCCAAGAATGGCATTCTTAACCTGTGTTGGAAAGATACTTCTTGTCTTAATGTGCTTATATGTGCTATGGCAAACCTACCACCAGAATACACTTCTGGGGCTTGGTATTGTGCCGGCCGAATAGGTGATGGGGCAACCACCTTCTTCAGCCCTCTGGGCAACAGAGATGCAACTTACTTTCAATTCCCACCAGGGATAAACGGGCCATTTGCTCAGGGCATTGGAGCTAAGAAGGGGCATTACTGGATATGCAGGCACACAGCATATACATTTTTACCCACGGGGTGGTTGGGAATTTGTTATATAGGGATTATCAGACCTTTGTTTTTCCTTTTGCCAGAAACAAGTGGACCTCGGTTAGGCATAAAGGTATATGATAACCTTGGAGACAGAAGTGTTGCCTGTAAGACGCGATCCATTAAGGGAAATTTGGGCGGGACGCAAAAATGGGGAAATAATCAGACTACAAGCGGCTCTAGAAATTATTACCAACAAAACCGCTGACACGATAGATCTTCTAACTTGGCAATCCCAACAGATGCGCACGGCAATCCTTCAGCACCACATGGTTTTTAGATTACCTGTTAGCTGAAGAGGGAGAAGTGTGTGGGAAATTAAATATTCCTAACTGTTGTTTGGAAATAGATGATGTAGGCGAAGTAGTTCTCCAGTTAACCAAAGATATCAGAAAAATAGCCCACGTCCCCGTCCAAACCTGGAATGGCTGGAGTGGCGATTTGTAGTCCTGGTTACTGGGGGCACCGTGGGTGAAACAGTTAATATTGTATTTGTTAGGTGCAGTTGCCGCCTTAATGTTCTTGTATAATTCCTTGCTTTGTTCAATTAATCGGACATGTTGTGTCAAATATGCAATTTGTTCCTACCACCTTGCCGGACGGCATAAAGAAAATCCGTGCCATCCATTGGCCGTGGCCAACCACAGTACCCATCATTTCCCAGTTTCTCCTGAAGGAGGAAATTGCATATTGACATCCACAGCGCATTTGCCAGCTGTTTTATGCCTATTGTAACAATCCTACCTCATTAACTCAGTTTTGATGTCTGTTTTGTAAAGTTAAATGTTGTTGAAGTTGTTAAAGAATAAGCTTGCATTGAGCAAGACCTCTGTTTAATCACTGTTAAGCACTTTATTTTTTACCCAAACCCATGTTGTTCCCACGACTTCCCCCCCGTCCCTAATTCTCTCTCCTTTCCTTCCTTGCTTGCTTGCTTGCTTTCTCTCTCTCTCTCTCCTGCTGCCAAGCTGCAATGTTGAGACACGGGGTGGTGTAGAGGACCGGTACTAAATGCGGTTTTGTCTTGACATTGCTGCTGCTGCTGCAAAGCTGCCGCTGCCAAGGTGTGTCGGGCAATGCCGCGCTGGCGCCCCCGGGAGCCGTCTGCGAAGTAAACAACCTCGTGCACCTGCACGGGGTAAAAAGGGTGCGAAAAGGGCAGAAGGGCGTCTCTAGGGCACGAACCGCACGTACTCATTTGCCATCTGTGCATGAGCAGGAGACCCCCAGATACCCCAGCCCATTTCTGGAAGGTTCCGAGAGGGCGGACTGCGCATGACGGTTAATCTGCATGGGAAGCGAGGAAGCACCTCCCAGAGGCCGGGCAAGAACCTATAAAAACTGCAGACTGTGTGAATGGGGGGGCTTGCTTGCGACGACTGAAGAACTCGAGCAGAGTCAGCGGAACCAGACGGGAGCTTCCCCCCTCTGCCCCCCCGCCCCGCCGCAAGGACTCCCAAAAGAAGAGGACCAACGGGACGCCGCTGGATCCACGGGTGGTGATATCTTTCTCTCTCTCTTCCCCTTTTCCTCTCTTTTTCCCTAAACGTGTGACGCGGGACATGTCTCGTTAGTTGATTCCATTTTGCCTTAATAAATCTTAAACTGGTTGGCTGGTGTCGTTTTCACCTTAATTGAGTGCAAGGGCATCACGAACTTGGTCGTTGGTCCTAAGGGGAGGGAGGTCGTCCTGAACGACTCCTTTCGGGCCGCGACACGTGTCTGATAGGTCACTGGCAGGCCCATAGCTGCTGGCTGTGCTTGTGAGGTCACAGCAGTCCTATAGCCTCATAGGCCAGTGGGATGGCTCCTGGCTGTTGGCTGTCCTTGTGAGGTCACAGCAGCCTCAGTGCCTGATAGGCCAGTTTGAGGCCAATGACTGCTGGGTGGGCTTGTGAGGTCACAGCAGCCTCAGTGCCTCATAGGCGAGAGAGAGGCCCCTGGCTGCTGGCTGTGTTTGTGAGTGTTAAAGAATAGTGAATTGAAACTGTCTAGAAATAGCTGCTTAGCACAACTTACATAAAACTTGCTTAGCATGAGTGGCTAGATTTGCTGAAGCCTTAGGCTGCATGTGGGAAAAGTAACGAATCTTTACCTAGTTTAATAAAAAATAGTGCCTCAGAGCTCATTCAGGCTGGGAAAATAAGGAAGCCACACGCAGTCTGCGCTCCTGTGTCTCCGACTCCGAGAGGGAAGACGCCAAAACAATTGGGAAAATAAGACCTTGGGAAACAGCCGCCAGACCCAACAAAAACAGAGGTACAACCATCATCAGAGACTGCAAAAAAACAAAAAAAAGGAGAAAACCAGCTTGCCTCAGAAAGATGATGAGACCCAATCAGGAGCAGGAGACCCCAGACCAAAAAATTACTATTGGGCTAACTACCGCGTGAGGGGTGGGAAATGGAAGTCGAAAAGACTATAATTACCCAGGATTTGTTTATGTTAGGGTCCCTCTTAGGAGGCACCCAGCTCGAGCTGTAATTACGGTACGCGCGTGATTAAAATTATCTGATTTGTTTTGATTTGCCTCTGAACTTTACTTGCGGGAACCTAGGGTCGAGCCCTGTTATGGTGGCCGACAGGCCTAATTTCCATAACAGTTTGGCACCCCACATGGGACCCTAGGCGACCACTGTTGGGGCCTCTCATCTCCAAACAATCATCTGGCGCCATCGGGTGAGTTCACCTGGGATCTTTGGCACCGAGAGGCACCGAGAAGGTGAGTCTTAAACTCCCGCCTAAATTCTAAATTCTGGTCTGGTAACAGTGCACTGAAAGGGTACGCGGACTGATCACCGTAAGGCGTACCAGGTGTGTGTGGGGGGTACGCGGGCTGGCCACTGTAAGGCATACCAGGGGGACAGGTAGGAGTCCCATCCCCAGGATTAGAGTGGGTTTTAAGTCCCAGCTCGGTCCGGCCGGAGGAGGGTTGTGCAGCCTGATCAGCATAAGGCGCACTGCAAAACTGTAAGACTGAAATCTAGAGTCACCGTGACTGGTGTGAGTGTAAACAGCACTGTGTGTTTGTGTGTGTGTGTGTGTGTGTGTGTGCGTGTAGCCTGGGAACCGATTGGGGCACCCGTCGGCTGAGAAGCCGCCTGCTGCGAAGGGACAGCAGTCCTAGCAGTTAAAGACTCGGGTGGTGTGAGTGCAGTTCCCAGAGAGCGAGAGAAAGAGAGGGAGAGAAATAGTGTGTGTGATCACACCAGCTACAGGGACTGGTGTTACCGGGAAGGAAGTGCACTGCCTGATTTGCTTAAGACGCACTTTTCAGGAACTCAGTATGGGAAATAATTTCGGCATAGAAAAGGGAACGCCCTTAGCCGAAATTTTGGTAAACTGGAGTAAGATTGATGGTACCAAAAATTTAGGGAGAAAAAGGTTAGTCCAACTATGTCAGGAGGATTGGCCGTTCCTGACTAAGGAAGGTAATCTGGCAGAGCGATGGCCACCCCAGGGGTCCTTCAGTTACCAGGAACTAACTTTCCTGCGTCATCATTTGCAGAATAGGTTCCCCAGACAAATGGATTACTGGTATGTATGGGACAACTGGGCATTTGCTAGACGAAAGGAGGCGCCTAGGAAAGAGAGACTCTTTCCTCAGAATGCTGTAAGTACCGCAGCTGCTGAAACGCTTGTGGAAACTATTCCACCCTATGCTCTACCCTCTGCTTCAGCTTCCCTACACCCCCGCTTGCCTTCCGCCCCCGCCTTTCAAGCTCCTCTGGAAGGCCTTCCTGTGCCAGGAGTGCCCCCACCCGGTCTGGAAGGGGTACCTCGGGTCGCCACAACACGAGTTTACCGACCCTGGAGACCCCAAGATTTAATTATATGGAGTCAACGGCTCCCCAGACTTAGGGATGATCCAGAAAGAGTGTTACAAATCATAAGGGGAATTATGCGGGCGTATGACCCTACCTGGGGAGATGTACAAATGCTCCTTGAATCTGTGTTCACTCCAGATGAAAGGTGCTCAATTTTGGATGCAAACCGCCGTTGGGCAGCAGAGGGGTGTGTTGGGGCTGCTCAAACAGCCTGGCCAGCTGTGGACCCCGGATGGAATCATAATGTAGATGCAGATTACAGGCAGTTGCAATTAGCCAGAGAGGGCTTAGAAGAAGCTATACGTTTGGCAGGACAAAAGACTGCAAATTGGTCTAAAGTAAGGGAGTGTCAGCAACAGGCAGAGGAACACCCCTCGGCTTTCTTTGCTAGGCTAATTAAGCAAGTCAGAATGTATGGGGGAGGACTAGACCCAGAAGCCGAGGCTAACAGGCCGCTAATGATTTCCACATTTGTAGACCAAGCAGCCCCAGACATTAGAAAGTAGTTTTCCAAACATGTTCCTGACTGGCCAGGAAAGCGAATGGATGAAATAATACGTTTAGCCACATTTGTGTATAATAGTCGAGAGGAGGAGAGGGCAAAAGAAAAGAGACAGCAAAAAAAAGAGGAAGTTAGTGTGTTAGCAGCTGTGTTAAGAGATGGATTTAGAGGACCCAGGGGGAGGGGACGTGAAAGAGCCAGGAGAGATAGATGGAACCAAAGTGAACGTGCTGTACAGTCAGGAGTTAATGATGTTTGTTATTATTGTGGGGAACAAGGACACTGGCAGCAGGAGTGCCCAGTGAGGCCCCGTGTAGTTAGGAACAGAGGAACCGGCATGAGACAATCAAACACTAAGGAGGAGACCAGGCGATTCCCAGTCAATCCACAATGAGAGGAAACAGGAGACTCAGAAAATACTGTGGAAATTGGAGTAAATTTATGGGATGTAGATTTGGATTTTGAGGGTCACGTAATGGCAATACAGAAGGTTTAGAAGTTCCCTTTCTAGTGGATACTGGAGCCACCCTTTCCCTTTTAAATTTTGAGCCTAAAGGATGCAAATCATCAGATAAAATAGTGATGCAAGGAGTGATGGGAAAGGGCGAATGAATGTTATCTAAGCCCTTATTACTCACTATTGGGGGTAAAACAGTGTGGGGACATTTTATAATTTCCACAGACGCACCTATATGCCTTTTGGGGAGAGATCTCCTGCAAGCCTTGGATACTCAGATCTGCTTACAGCCGGAAGGGATAAAGCTAATAATTATGGGTTCGTGTGTTCTGGCTAAGACACCAGAACCAGAGTCAACTAATCTGCAAATTCCAACAGGTTTAGAATCAGTTTCTAAAAAATTATGGAGCTCTTCAGGAATGGATGTGGGACTACTGAAATCAGCCAGTCCAGCCTCGATAAAAACAAAGGGGGGATTGCCTCCTGCAGTTAAACAATATCCTATCCCAAAGGAAGCAGAGAAGAATATCCAAAAACAAACTGATCATTATCTGAAAATGGGTATCCTTAGAGTCTGTGAATCCCCATATAACACCCCAATTCTGCCAGTTAAAAAGAACAGGCAAGATGCTGATGGTGATCCAGAGTATCGCTTTGTACAAGACTTCAGGGCTATAAACCAACATGTAGTTGCTCCACATCCAGTAGTCCCCGACCCATCAACCATTTTACTACAGATACCCCACTGGGCAACTTATTTTACTGTGATTGACCTAACAGCAGCCTTTTTTAGTATACCGATAGCTGAAGATAGCCAAGATCTCTTTGCTTTCACTTGGAAGGGACAACAATTAACTTGGACAAGGCTGCCACAGGGATTTACTGGGTCTCCGACTGTTTTTTCGCGTATACTTAAAAATGACCTCTCAGATATCGAACTTCCAGGACATTCTGTATTAATACAATATGTAGATGATATGTTATTAGCAAGTAAAGATTATGAGACATGTTTGAAAGATACTGTTTCTCTATGTAACGCTCTTGCAGAAAAAGGGCATCGAGCATCTCTGTCTAAACTCCAGCTGTGTCAAAGAGAGGTAAAATATTTGGGTTTTATCTTAAGAGAAGGACACAGGTTAGTTGATCCAGAACGAGTAAAGACAATTCTTGATATGCCTCGTCCTGTAACAAAAAAACAGCTTAGGGGATTTTTAGGAGCTGTAGGATTCTGCCGACCGTGGATTCCGGGGTTAGCAGAACTTACTAAGCCTCTGGTACAGGCAACAAAAAAGGAGGAGATAGAGCCTTTGGCCTGGGGCCCAGAAAGGGAGAAAGCTTTTACATCTGTGAAAAAAGCGTTGGTTTCAGCCCCTGCTCTTGGGTTACCAGATTATAGCAAACTATTTGAATTATTTGTCCATGAGCGACAGGGAGTAGCAAGTGGGGTACTCACCCAAAAACTAGGCCCTCACCGTAGACCAGTGGCCTATTACTCCACGCAACTAGATGAGGTAGCTAAAGGCACTCCAGGACGCATCAGAGCAATAGCAGCTACTGCAGCTCTTACTGAAAAAAACACGACCTGTGGTTTTGGGTCATTCATTGACTGTGTATGTGCCACATGAAGTAGAACTGTTAATGAAGCAATATGCGACTCGAGCACTATCCCCACAGAGAGCTGACCGCTATGAACTGATAATACTGCATGCAGATAATGTGACTTTCAAAAGATGCAATATTTTGAATCCAGCAACCGGTAATTACAGCACACGTGTGATTAAAATTTAATTTGTTTTGATTTGGCTCTGAACTTTACTTGGGGGAACCTAGGGTCGAGCCCTGTTATGGTGGCCGACAAGCCTAATTTCCGTAACAGGCCGATGAGGCTGCAAAAAGGGCAGCATTATCCATGTCAGTGGCAGCATTAGTTCCAGAGAGAATGTTAAAAATGGAAATTCCAGTATACACTGAAAAAGAAAATAAATTAGCAGAAATACTGAAATGCATAAAAACTCCTGAAGGATGGTGGGTGACATCTACTGGACAGTGTGTGGTAACTTTGCCGATAATGAAGAAGCTGATGAAGCAAATACATGATAGTACCCACATGGGAGCTGAGGCATTGGTTGAAACAGTTAAAAGATTTGCTGTGGGAGTTAGTATGTTAATAATTGCAAAGGGTATTACACAAAAATGTGAAATCTGTCTTAGAAATAATCCCAGGATTCAGAAGAAGCCCCCCCAGGGGAAGTAAAAAGGGGCTTCATGCCTGGGGATTACTGGCAAATTGATTTTTCTGAATTACCAAGATGTAATGGATATAAATATTTGTTGGTAATTGTTGACACCTTTTCAGGATGGCCTGAGGCTTTCCCGTGTCGTACCACTAAAGCAGGGGAGGTAGTGAAAATGTTATTAAAAGAAATCATACCAAGATTTAGGGCACCAGAAGGGTTTTCTTCAGATAGGGGACCTCATTTTATAGCAGAAATAGTACAACAAATCTCAAAAATACTACAAATTAAATGGGACTTACATACCCCCTGGAGGCCACAATCCAGTGGAAAAGTGGAAAGAATGAATCAAACAATTAAGAGACAGGTAGGAAAATTGTGTCAGGAGACTCAGATGAAATGGACTGATGTTTTACCTCTGGCATTATTAAGAACCAGAATAACCCCAAGGGTTAGGGAGAAAGTTAGTCCATTTGAGATTCTGTATGGCAAACCTTACACTGTAAATTTAACTGGAAATGAAATTCAAATGCACGTTAAGGGTGATCAAATTTTAAGTGATTATCTCTTGTCTATGGCAAAGGTTCTTCTCTCCGTAGGTACATCCAGTTATACTTTTAGATTACACCCGAGTGAAAGCAGTACCTCGAGAGACGTGGAAAGCTGAACAAGTTCAACCTCTAAAGTTAAAAATATATAAAGATATATGAGATGTATTAGAAGCGAATCGGTTTTAAATTTAGATTGTATTCAGGGAAAAAATGCTTTAATCTGATTGTTAGGAATAGGGTTAATATTGTTGTTACGGTATCTCTGTAAAAATGATGTTCTCCTTAACAACCAGGGGAGAAATGTGGTGGTTAGTTTTTCTAGGTTACCTGAGCCAAACAATTAAAGGGAATCAGGAAGGATTTTGGAGTCACAATCTCCATTTGGAAGTAATTACGAAATCTATGAAGATAGTTAACCAGAGGGATTGCTGGGTGTGTACCCACTTCCCTGAACTTTCCAACAAGGGCTTCCCACTAATTGGAGTGCCTATGAAACAACGAAACAGGAATGGGAAGTCCAGAGGGTGACAGGAGATTATTATCAATGTATCCAAAGATGTAATAATAGTAATAAATGGTGGGAGAAAACTATACTTTATGGAAAGCAACCGATCAACTGTACTGGAGCCATTAAGGTAGGAGGTCATAAAGATTGCTCTCGGATACCTGAATAGGTTATAAGTGGCCAAGTAAGGAACTAAATGGGTGGCGTGTTCCAAAAGGTAGTGGATGGTATTGGTTGTGTGGAAACAAGGCACGAAAAGTGCTACCTCCTAATTGGTCAGGGACATGTACTTTAGGGGCAATAATCCCTAATGTTACTATAAGAAAAGAATTGAGTAATAAATACCAAAAATCCTGGCTAAGAACATTCATAAGGAGACAAAAGAGGGTCAATAATCCTTTAATAGATCGACCTACTAGGTTGCAGTCATTTGTAAGGTGGCTGTTTCCACAACTGGGAGTGAGTGAACTTGAAAAAGCAATAGTAAATATTTCAGCAGTTATTGAAAAAAATAGGGAATAAAACCTCTGATGCCACTGCAGCTTTACAAGAGGAGGTTTCAGAAATTGCGAAAATAACTACCCAAAACAGGATGGCTCTAGATATGTTATTGGCATCTCAGGGAGGAGTATGTACAATAATAAATACTAGTTGCTGTGTATATGTGGATCAAAGCGGGAGAATTTCTACCGATCTAAATGAAATCTGGAAGCAGACTGAAATCTTACATGGGGTTCAGAAAGAGGATACCTCTTTTGGATTTGAAGAAACATGGAAATGGTTGACTTCCTGGTTCCCTGACGTGAGCTCATGGGTTAGAAAGTGTTTAACAATTTTGGGAATGGTGTTAGTAGTTTTTGTATGCGTTTATGTAGTGATTCAATGCATTTGTAGATGTTGTACAAAATTAATATGGGAAAGATTTTAAAAGAGTGAGACTAATATGAAAATGATCATATAAGTCTCAAAGGGGGGAATTGTTACAAGACAACCCTGGGAAGCTCAGAAGGAATGCGTGAACTAGGTAGATTAGGATAACTTCTAACATTAAGTCTGAAGTGGTCTAGAGGTAGCCACTTAGGTAAAACTTGCTTCATGAGTAGCTAAATTTGCTGAAGCCTTAGGCCACACTCCTAGTTCAGTAAGAAAGGGCCCCAGAGCTGGTGCAGGCTGGAAAGATAAGGGAGTTACAAGCAGTTTGCATTCCTGTGCCCCACACTCCGAAAGGGAGGATGTCAAGGCTTTGAAATAAGGCCTGCTTGGGCACCAGGACCTTGGGAAGCAAAACCTCCTCTCACTGCTGAAACAATGTTAATTAAGGGGTCTGGACTATCTCCCCCTTGTCAGGACTTTGGGAGATAACACCTACTGTCCCTGCTGGGGCAGTGTTAATTGATCTCCCCTCATCAGGACCTTGGGAGACAGGGGTGGGACCCGGGGAATGAAGAAATCACTAACCAATCAGTGTAAAAGGGAAAATTGCAAATCTGGCAATTTGTTTGTATAAATGCTACTTGAAAAGTTGGGGGGGGGTTGTGTGTGCTTGATTTGTGGGAAACGACCGAGCACCCAGGCTTGTGCAACTCTGAAATAAATAAGCAAATGTCTCTCCTGAGTGTGTAATTATTGGCTTATTGCACACCAGGCAACGAATCCACTTTTCGGACAACAGCAGCAGCCTCAGTGCCTGATATACGAGGGGCAGGCCAGTGCCTGCTGGCTGTGCTTGTGAGGTCACAGCAGCCTCACAGCCACAGTGCTTAATAGGCGAGTGGCAGGATCCTGTAAGCCAGCTTTTTTTGTGAGGTTAGAGCACTCTCATTGCCTCATAGGCCAGTGGCAGACCCCTGTTTGCTGGCTGTGCTTGTGAAGTCAAAGCAGTCCCAGTGCCTGATACACCAGGGGCAGGGCCCTGGCTGCATTCTGTGCTTGTGAGGTCACATTTGTCTCAGTGCTTCACAAGGCAGTGGCAGTCCCCTGGCTGTGCTTGTGAGGTCACAGCAGCCTCCATGCCCTATACGCCAGTGACAGGCCAATGGATGATGGCTGTGCTTGTGAGGTCACAATAACCTCAGGGCCTGATAGGCCAGTGTCAGCTTCCTGGGTGCTGGCTGTGCTTGTGAAGTCAAAGCAGTCCCAGTGCATCATACACCAGGGGCATCCCCTGGCTGCTGGCGGTGCTTGTGAGGTCACAGCAGCCTCAGTGCCTCCTAGGCCAGTGTCAGGCTCATGGCTGCTTTCTGTGCTTGTGAGGTCACAGCAGCCTGAGTGCCTACTAGGCCAGGGGCAGGCTCCTGGCTGCTCGCTGTGCTTGTGAGGTCACAGCAGCCTCAGTGCTTCTCAGGGCAGTGGCAGGTTCCTGGCTGCTGGCTGGGCTTGTCAGGTGACAGCAGCCTCCGTGCCTCCTAGGCCAGTGGCATGCTCCTGGCTGCTCCTGTGCTTGTGAGGTCACAGCAGCCTCTGTGCCTCCTAGGCCACTGGCTAGCTCATGGCTGCTGGCTGAGCTTGTGAGGTCACAGCAGCCTCAGTGCCTCATAAGCCAGTGGCAGGCCCCTGACTGCTGGCTGTGCTTGTGAGGTCAAAGCAGCCTCTGTGCCTCCTAGGCAGTGGCAGTCCCCTGGCTGCTGGTTGTGCTTTTGAGGTCACAGCAGCCTCAGTGCCTCCTATGGCAGTGGCAGGCTCCTGGCTGCTGGCTGTGCTTGGGACGTCACAGCAGCCTCCGTGCCTCCAAGGCCAGTGGCAGGCTCATGGTTGCTCCTGTGCTTGTGAGGTCACAGCAGCCTCAGTGCCTCCTAGGCCAGTGGCAGGCTCATGGCTGCTGGCTGTGCTTGTGAGGTCACAGCAGCCTCAGTGACTCATAGGTTAGTCTACAGCGCCCCCTGCTGGCTGTGTTTGTGAGGTCACAGCAGCCTCAGTGCCTCCGAGGACATTGTCAGGCTCATGGCTGCTGGCTGTGCTTGTGAGGTCACAGCAGCCTCCGTGCCCTTTATGGCAGTGGCAGGCCCGTGACAGTGTGCTGTGCTTGTGAATAATTTGTAGTACAGAGGATCCGACAATGAAGGATAATCCTCTTTTTGCGAATCTGAAGGGCTATAAAGACCTGCTCTCTCTTGGCATGGCTCGGGCAACAGTTTGTGGTTTTTTAGGGGCGGCACTAATTGCGGCCCGGTGGGGTAGGCAAGGTGATAAAAAGACCATTGAGTCCTTGGGAGAACACATAAGAAACTCCCAGAGTCGAGCCAAAGAGACAATCGAGTTCTTGCAAGACTCCCGGAGTCGAGCCAAAGAGACAGTTGAGTCTTTGCAAGAACAGGTAAGAAACTTGCAAAGTCAACTCACTGCGGAGCGCAACCATACTCAGCGGCTTCACATAATCTTATCAGACTCACTAGACCGAGAGAGAATCCTGCGGTCTGAATTGGAAGAAAACAGGCGGGGCGTTGATGATAGTGAACCGGGATTCTCGAATTTGGCCGAACTAGACGGAAAACAGGCATCTGATCTAAAATCCATATATCCAATTAAAGAATTAGAAGACAGCAGGAACTGCTTTTATCCTGGAGATGGGAATGTAGTAATGAGACCCTTGATTAAAACGGAAACCACTGATAATGGTCAGGGGGGTATTCAACGACGTACCACGCGTATTATCCCCTATTCCCCTCAGGACTTGGCTAAAATACAGGAAAAATACTCCCGGGGCTCCCGGGAAACTGAAACTGAGTATGTGTGGAGAGTCTCCCTCACCGGGGGGGATCGCATTCTGCTGAGCGAAGATGAAGCTAGAGGATATTGGGGACCCAGAGTCTTTCTAACCACAAATGATAACAGGGAACCATGGTCCTTGACCCAGAGGGTAGCCTACTGGGCAGGAGGATTAGACCCAATGGAAAGAGGAGACCCTTTTTCTATTAAAACACCCACAGCGGGCCACATTCTGGAAAGCGTGCAGAAAACTGCTTGCCTCCAATTGATGCATGACCGTTTGCTGCTTCCGCAGCAGCCCTCCCCCATGCAGTGTGTGGCAGACCCCGAGAGGTCACATCCTCTGATCAGGGGACTTCCTGATGCTTTAAAACTATATGCTGTTCAGCTGCAAGACCGATTACGAACTCCCCGACCGAGACGAAGGGGAGGCCCCCCCGACATGACTTGGGGGGAGGTGGCACAGGAGCTAATTAATTACGGAAGGCGTATGGGATTCACTGGCCGGGGGAAACAAAGCATAAAGCAGAAATAAGAAGAGTTGAGGAAAGTGGGAGGCAATATAAATCCCTGCAACACCCACATCCTGGGAAACCGGTACGGGTGTTGGATAGCAGGAGACAATTATTATGGGCAGAAGGCATTTCAAAGGGAATTCCCAGAGAAGTCATGGATAGGTTACCAACTCCCAACCTGGAAGGTTTGGTAAGAAGTTGGGACAGGATAAGGGGAACCCCATCTTCCTCAAACCCCAGAGTTCCTCCTCCCTTATCCCAAGACCCCGTCTGCACCCCAGGACTCTTAAAACGAACCCTGAGACCGCACAATCCCGGATGGGCGCGACGAATATCTGATGCAGTAACTAAAGTCAATGGACGATGGGGAGTAAATGGCTGCCCCAGACTCGCTGCTTTTTGCCCTAATCCTCCATCCCTCTTACCTGGGACTGGGGAGAATAAGAAACCGAGGAATCCCTTGTATTACCCAGGACAACCGGTTCTAGTGGACTTACCCACTGTGGGACAAATACCTCTAGTACTAAAAGCTTCAAAAAATCTGTATGCATGGGTAGCTACTGATGCCCATGGGAAAGATCATAGAATCCATGCCAGGTGGATCCTCCCTTCCTTTTAGGTCAACAATGTAAAAGGAAGAGGGCACTGGGGAAGACTTGTCTTATGTTGAGCTTGAGTGTCCTCAACGATACTACCTGTGGTAGTTATAACAGTTATTTTTATCATTTTTTGTAATTGTGTGCTGCGATCATAATTAGCTTTATTGTTGAAAACACAACAGCCAAGAATGGCATTCTTAACCTGTGTTGGAAAGATACTTCTTGTCTTAATGTGCTTATATGTGCTATGGCAAACCTACCACCAGAATACACTTCTGGGGCTTGGTATTGTGCCGGCCGAATAGGTGATGGGGCAACCACCTTCTTCAGCCCTCTGGGCAACAGAGATGCAACTTACTTTCAATTCCCACCAGGGATAAACGGGCCATTTGCTCAGGGCATTGGAGCTAAGAAGGGGCATTACTGGATATGCAGGCACACAGCATATACATTTTTATCCACGGGGTGGTTGGGAATTTGTTATATAGGGATTATCAGACCTTTGTTTTTCCTTTTGCCAGAAACAAGTGGACCTCGGTTAGGCATAAAGGTATATGATAACCTTGGAGACAGAAGTGTTGCCTGTAAGACGCGATCCATTAAGGGAAATTTGGGCGGGACGCAAAAATGGGGAAATAATCAGACTACAAGCGGCTCTAGAAATTATTACCAACAAAACCGCTGACACGATAGATCTTCTAACTTGGCAATCCCAACAGATGCGCACGGCAATCCTTCAGCACCACATGGTTTTTAGATTACCTGTTAGCTGAAGAGGGAGAAGTGTGTGGGAAATTAAATATTCCTAACTGTTGTTTGGAAATAGATGATGTAGGCGAAGTAGTTCTCCAGTTAACCAAAGATATCAGAAAAATAGCCCACGTCCCCGTCCAAACCTGGAATGGCTGGAGTGGCGATTTGTAGTCCTGGTTACTGGGGGCACCGTGGGTGAAACAGTTAATATTGTATTTGTTAGGTGCAGTTGCCGCCTTAATGTTCTTGTATAATTCCTTGCTTTGTTCAATTAATCGGACATGTTGTGTCAAATATGCAATTTGTTCCTACCACCTTGCCGGACGGCATAAAGAAAATCCGTGCCATCCATTGGCCGTGGCCAACCACAGTACCCATCATTTCCCAGTTTCTCCTGAAGGAGGAAATTGCATATTGACATCCACAGCGCATTTGCCAGCTGTTTTATGCCTATTGTAACAATCCTACCTCATTAACTCAGTTTTGATGTCTGTTTTGTAAAGTTAAATGTTGTTGAAGTTGTTAAAGAATAAGCTTGCATTGAGCAAGACCTCTGTTTAATCACTGTTAAGCACTTTATTTTTTACCCAAACCCATGTTGTTCCCACGACTTCCCCCCCGTCCCTAATTCTCTCTCCTTTCCTTCCTTGCTTGCTTGCTTGCTTTCTCTCTCTCTCTCTCCTGCTGCCAAGCTGCAATGTTGAGACACGGGGTGGTGTAGAGGACCGGTACTAAATGCGGTTTTGTCTTGACATTGCTGCTGCTGCTGCAAAGCTGCCGCTGCCAAGGTGTGTCGGGCAATGCCGCGCTGGCGCCCCCGGGAGCCGTCTGCGAAGTAAACAACCTCGTGCACCTGCACGGGGTAAAAAGGGTGCGAAAAGGGCAGAAGGGCGTCTCTAGGGCACGAACCGCACGTACTCATTTGCCATCTGTGCATGAGCAGGAGACCCCCAGATACCCCAGCCCATTTCTGGAAGGTTCCGAGAGGGCGGACTGCGCATGACGGTTAATCTGCATGGGAAGCGAGGAAGCACCTCCCAGAGGCCGGGCAAGAACCTATAAAAACTGCAGACTGTGTGAATGGGGGGCTTGCTTGCGACGACTGAAGAACTCGAGCAGAGTCAGCGGAACCAGACGGGAGCTTCCCCCCTCTGCCCCCCCGCCCCGCCGCAAGGACTCCCAAAAGAAGAGGACCAACGGGACGCCGCTGGATCCACGGGTGGTGATATCTTTCTCTCTCTCTTCCCCTTTTCCTCTCTTTTTCCCTAAACGTGTGACGCGGGACATGTCTCGTTAGTTGATTCCATTTTGCCTTAATAAATCTTAAACTGGTTGGCTGGTGTCGTTTTCACCTTAATTGAGTGCAAGGGCATCACGAACTTGGTCGTTGGTCCTAAGGGGAGGGAGGTCGTCCTGAACGACTCCTTTCGGGCCGCGACACGTGTCTGATAGGTCACTGGCAGGCCCATAGCTGCTGGCTGTGCTTGTGAGGTCACAGCAGTCCTATAGCCTGATAGGCCAGTGGGATGGCTCCTGGCTGTTGGCTGTCCTTGTGAGGTCACAGCAGCCTCAGTGCCTGATAGGCCAGTTTGAGGCCAATGACTGCTGGGTGGGCTTGTGAGGTCACAGCAGCCTCAGTGCCTCATAGGCGAGAGAGAGGCCCCTGGCTGCTGGCTGTGTTTGTGAGTGTTAAAGAATAGTGAATTGAAACTGTCTAGAAATAGCTGCTTAGCACAACTTACATAAAACTTGCTTAGCATGAGTGGCTAGATTTGCTGAAGCCTTAGGCTGCATGTGGGAAAAGTAACGAATCTTTACCTAGTTTAATAAAAAATAGTGCCTCAGAGCTCATTCAGGCTGGGAAAATAAGGAAGCCACACGCAGTCTGCGCTCCTGTGTCTCCGACTCCGAGAGGGAAGACGCCAAAACAATTGGGAAAATAAGACCTTGGGAAACAGCCGCCAGACCCAACAAAAACAGAGGTACAACCATCATCAGAGACTGCAAAAAAACAAAAAAAAGGAGAAAACCAGCTTGCCTCAGAAAGATGATGAGACCCAATCAGGAGCAGGAGACCCCAGACCAAAAAATTACTATTGGGCTAACTACCGCGTGAGGGGTGGGAAATGGAAGTCGAAAAGACTATAATTACCCAGGATTTGTTTATGTTAGGGTCCCTCTTAGGAGGCACCCAGCTCGAGCTGTAATTACGGTACGCGCGTGATTAAAATTATCTGATTTGTTTTGATTTGCCTCTGAACTTTACTTGCGGGAACCTAGGGTCGAGCCCTGTTATGGTGGCCGACAGGCCTAATTTCCATAACAGTTTGGCACCCCACATGGGACCCTAGGCGACCACTGTTGGGGCCTCTCATCTCCAAACAATCATCTGGCGCCATCGGGTGAGTTCACCTGGGATCTTTGGCACCGAGAGGCACCGAGAAGGTGAGTCTTAAACTCCCGCCTAAATTCTAAATTCTGGTCTGGTAACAGTGCACTGAAAGGGTACGCGGACTGATCACCGTAAGGCGTACCAGGTGTGTGTGGGGGGTACGCGGGCTGGCCACTGTAAGGCATACCAGGGGGACAGGTAGGAGTCCCATCCCCAGGATTAGAGTGGGTTTTAAGTCCCAGCTCGGTCCGGCCGGAGGAGGGTTGTGCAGCCTGATCAGCATAAGGCGCACTGCAAAACTGTAAGACTGAAATCTAGAGTCACCGTGACTGGTGTGAGTGTAAACAGCACTGTGTGTTTGTGTGTGTGTGTGTGTGTGTGTGTGTGTGTGTGCGTGTAGCCTGGGAACCGATTGGGGCACCCGTCGGCTGAGAAGCCGCCTGCTGCGAAGGGACAGCAGTCCTAGCAGTTAAAGACTCGGGTGGTGTGAGTGCAGTTCCCAGAGAGCGAGAGAAAGAGAGGGAGAGAAATAGTGTGTGTGATCACACCAGCTACAGGGACTGGTGTTACCGGGAAGGAAGTGCACTGCCTGATTTGCTTAAGACGCACTTTTCAGGAACTCAGTATGGGAAATAATTTCGGCATAGAAAAGGGAACGCCCTTAGCCGAAATTTTGGTAAACTGGAGTAAGATTGATGGTACCAAAAATTTAGGGAGAAAAAGGTTAGTCCAACTATGTCAGGAGGATTGGCCGTTCCTGACTAAGGAAGGTAATCTGGCAGAGCGATGGCCACCCCAGGGGTCCTTCAGTTACCAGGAACTAACTTTCCTGCGTCATCATTTGCAGAATAGGTTCCCCAGACAAATGGATTACTGGTATGTATGGGACAACTGGGCATTTGCTAGACGAAAGGAGGCGCCTAGGAAAGAGAGACTCTTTCCTCAGAATGCTGTAAGTACCGCAGCTGCTGAAACGCTTGTGGAAACTATTCCACCCTATGCTCTACCCTCTGCTTCAGCTTCCCTACACCCCCGCTTGCCTTCCGCCCCCGCCTTTCAAGCTCCTCTGGAAGGCCTTCCTGTGCCAGGAGTGCCCCCACCCGGTCTGGAAGGGGTACCTCGGGTCGCCACAACACGAGTTTACCGACCCTGGAGACCCCAAGATTTAATTATATGGAGTCAACGGCTCCCCAGACTTAGGGATGATCCAGAAAGAGTGTTACAAATCATAAGGGGAATTATGCGGGCGTATGACCCTACCTGGGGAGATGTACAAATGCTCCTTGAATCTGTGTTCACTCCAGATGAAAGGTGCTCAATTTTGGATGCAAACCGCCGTTGGGCAGCAGAGGGGTGTGTTGGGGCTGCTCAAACAGCCTGGCCAGCTGTGGACCCCGGATGGAATCATAATGTAGATGCAGATTACAGGCAGTTGCAATTAGCCAGAGAGGGCTTAGAAGAAGCTATACGTTTGGCAGGACAAAAGACTGCAAATTGGTCTAAAGTAAGGGAGTGTCAGCAACAGGCAGAGGAACACCCCTCGGCTTTCTTTGCTAGGCTAATTAAGCAAGTCAGAATGTATGGGGGAGGACTAGACCCAGAAGCCGAGGCTAACAGGCCGCTAATGATTTCCACATTTGTAGACCAAGCAGCCCCAGACATTAGAAAGTAGTTTTCCAAACATGTTCCTGACTGGCCAGGAAAGCGAATGGATGAAATAATACGTTTAGCCACATTTGTGTATAATAGTCGAGAGGAGGAGAGGGCAAAAGAAAAGAGACAGCAAAAAAAAGAGGAAGTTAGTGTGTTAGCAGCTGTGTTAAGAGATGGATTTAGAGGACCCAGGGGGAGGGGACGTGAAAGAGCCAGGAGAGATAGATGGAACCAAAGTGAACGTGCTGTACAGTCAGGAGTTAATGATGTTTGTTATTATTGTGGGGAACAAGGACACTGGCAGCAGGAGTGCCCAGTGAGGCCCCGTGTAGTTAGGAACAGAGGAACCGGCATGAGACAATCAAACACTAAGGAGGAGACCAGGCGATTCCCAGTCAATCCACAATGAGAGGAAACAGGAGACTCAGAAAATACTGTGGAAATTGGAGTAAATTTATGGGATGTAGATTTGGATTTTGAGGGTCACGTAATGGCAATACAGAAGGTTTAGAAGTTCCCTTTCTAGTGGATACTGGAGCCACCCTTTCCCTTTTAAATTTTGAGCCTAAAGGATGCAAATCATCAGATAAAATAGTGATGCAAGGAGTGATGGGAAAGGGCGAATGAATGTTATCTAAGCCCTTATTACTCACTATTGGGGGTAAAACAGTGTGGGGACATTTTATAATTTCCACAGACGCACCTATATGCCTTTTGGGGAGAGATCTCCTGCAAGCCTTGGATACTCAGATCTGCTTACAGCCGGAAGGGATAAAGCTAATAATTATGGGTTCGTGTGTTCTGGCTAAGACACCAGAACCAGAGTCAACTAATCTGCAAATTCCAACAGGTTTAGAATCAGTTTCTAAAAAATTATGGAGCTCTTCAGGAATGGATGTGGGACTACTGAAATCAGCCAGTCCAGCCTCGATAAAAACAAAGGGGGGATTGCCTCCTGCAGTTAAACAATATCCTATCCCAAAGGAAGCAGAGAAGAATATCCAAAAACAAACTGATCATTATCTGAAAATGGGTATCCTTAGAGTCTGTGAATCCCCATATAACACCCCAATTCTGCCAGTTAAAAAGAACAGGCAAGATGCTGATGGTGATCCAGAGTATCGCTTTGTACAAGACTTCAGGGCTATAAACCAACATGTAGTTGCTCCACATCCAGTAGTCCCCGACCCATCAACCATTTTACTACAGATACCCCACTGGGCAACTTATTTTACTGTGATTGACCTAACAGCAGCCTTTTTTAGTATACCGATAGCTGAAGATAGCCAAGATCTCTTTGCTTTCACTTGGAAGGGACAACAATTAACTTGGACAAGGCTGCCACAGGGATTTACTGGGTCTCCGACTGTTTTTTCGCGTATACTTAAAAATGACCTCTCAGATATCGAACTTCCAGGACATTCTGTATTAATACAATATGTAGATGATATGTTATTAGCAAGTAAAGATTATGAGACATGTTTGAAAGATACTGTTTCTCTATGTAACGCTCTTGCAGAAAAAGGGCATCGAGCATCTCTGTCTAAACTCCAGCTGTGTCAAAGAGAGGTAAAATATTTGGGTTTTATCTTAAGAGAAGGACACAGGTTAGTTGATCCAGAACGAGTAAAGACAATTCTTGATATGCCTCGTCCTGTAACAAAAAAACAGCTTAGGGGATTTTTAGGAGCTGTAGGATTCTGCCGACCGTGGATTCCGGGGTTAGCAGAACTTACTAAGCCTCTGGTACAGGCAACAAAAAAGGAGGAGATAGAGCCTTTGGCCTGGGGCCCAGAAAGGGAGAAAGCTTTTACATCTGTGAAAAAAGCGTTGGTTTCAGCCCCTGCTCTTGGGTTACCAGATTATAGCAAACTATTTGAATTATTTGTCCATGAGCGACAGGGAGTAGCAAGTGGGGTACTCACCCAAAAACTAGGCCCTCACCGTAGACCAGTGGCCTATTACTCCACGCAACTAGATGAGGTAGCTAAAGGCACTCCAGGACGCATCAGAGCAATAGCAGCTACTGCAGCTCTTACTGAAAAAAACACGACCTGTGGTTTTGGGTCATTCATTGACTGTGTATGTGCCACATGAAGTAGAACTGTTAATGAAGCAATATGCGACTCGAGCACTATCCCCACAGAGAGCTGACCGCTATGAACTGATAATACTGCATGCAGATAATGTGACTTTCAAAAGATGCAATATTTTGAATCCAGCAACCGGTAATTACAGCACACGTGTGATTAAAATTTAATTTGTTTTGATTTGGCTCTGAACTTTACTTGGGGGAACCTAGGGTCGAGCCCTGTTATGGTGGCCGACAAGCCTAATTTCCGTAACAGGCCGATGAGGCTGCAAAAAGGGCAGCATTATCCATGTCAGTGGCAGCATTAGTTCCAGAGAGAATGTTAAAAATGGAAATTCCAGTATACACTGAAAAAGAAAATAAATTAGCAGAAATACTGAAATGCATAAAAACTCCTGAAGGATGGTGGGTGACATCTACTGGACAGTGTGTGGTAACTTTGCCGATAATGAAGAAGCTGATGAAGCAAATACATGATAGTACCCACATGGGAGCTGAGGCATTGGTTGAAACAGTTAAAAGATTTGCTGTGGGAGTTAGTATGTTAATAATTGCAAAGGGTATTACACAAAAATGTGAAATCTGTCTTAGAAATAATCCCAGGATTCAGAAGAAGCCCCCCCAGGGGAAGTAAAAAGGGGCTTCATGCCTGGGGATTACTGGCAAATTGATTTTTCTGAATTACCAAGATGTAATGGATATAAATATTTGTTGGTAATTGTTGACACCTTTTCAGGATGGCCTGAGGCTTTCCCGTGTCGTACCACTAAAGCAGGGGAGGTAGTGAAAATGTTATTAAAAGAAATCATACCAAGATTTAGGGCACCAGAAGGGTTTTCTTCAGATAGGGGACCTCATTTTATAGCAGAAATAGTACAACAAATCTCAAAAATACTACAAATTAAATGGGACTTACATACCCCCTGGAGGCCACAATCCAGTGGAAAAGTGGAAAGAATGAATCAAACAATTAAGAGACAGGTAGGAAAATTGTGTCAGGAGACTCAGATGAAATGGACTGATGTTTTACCTCTGGCATTATTAAGAACCAGAATAACCCCAAGGGTTAGGGAGAAAGTTAGTCCATTTGAGATTCTGTATGGCAAACCTTACACTGTAAATTTAACTGGAAATGAAATTCAAATGCACGTTAAGGGTGATCAAATTTTAAGTGATTATCTCTTGTCTATGGCAAAGGTTCTTCTCTCCGTAGGTACATCCAGTTATACTTTTAGATTACACCCGAGTGAAAGCAGTACCTCGAGAGACGTGGAAAGCTGAACAAGTTCAACCTCTAAAGTTAAAAATATATAAAGATATATGAGATGTATTAGAAGCGAATCGGTTTTAAATTTAGATTGTATTCAGGGAAAAAATGCTTTAATCTGATTGTTAGGAATAGGGTTAATATTGTTGTTACGGTATCTCTGTAAAAATGATGTTCTCCTTAACAACCAGGGGAGAAATGTGGTGGTTAGTTTTTCTAGGTTACCTGAGCCAAACAATTAAAGGGAATCAGGAAGGATTTTGGAGTCACAATCTCCATTTGGAAGTAATTACGAAATCTATGAAGATAGTTAACCAGAGGGATTGCTGGGTGTGTACCCACTTCCCTGAACTTTCCAACAAGGGCTTCCCACTAATTGGAGTGCCTATGAAACAACGAAACAGGAATGGGAAGTCCAGAGGGTGACAGGAGATTATTATCAATGTATCCAAAGATGTAATAATAGTAATAAATGGTGGGAGAAAACTATACTTTATGGAAAGCAACCGATCAACTGTACTGGAGCCATTAAGGTAGGAGGTCATAAAGATTGCTCTCGGATACCTGAATAGGTTATAAGTGGCCAAGTAAGGAACTAAATGGGTGGCGTGTTCCAAAAGGTAGTGGATGGTATTGGTTGTGTGGAAACAAGGCACGAAAAGTGCTACCTCCTAATTGGTCAGGGACATGTACTTTAGGGGCAATAATCCCTAATGTTACTATAAGAAAAGAATTGAGTAATAAATACCAAAAATCCTGGCTAAGAACATTCATAAGGAGACAAAAGAGGGTCAATAATCCTTTAATAGATCGACCTACTAGGTTGCAGTCATTTGTAAGGTGGCTGTTTCCACAACTGGGAGTGAGTGAACTTGAAAAAGCAATAGTAAATATTTCAGCAGTTATTGAAAAAAATAGGGAATAAAACCTCTGATGCCACTGCAGCTTTACAAGAGGAGGTTTCAGAAATTGCGAAAATAACTACCCAAAACAGGATGGCTCTAGATATGTTATTGGCATCTCAGGGAGGAGTATGTACAATAATAAATACTAGTTGCTGTGTATATGTGGATCAAAGCGGGAGAATTTCTACCGATCTAAATGAAATCTGGAAGCAGACTGAAATCTTACATGGGGTTCAGAAAGAGGATACCTCTTTTGGATTTGAAGAAACATGGAAATGGTTGACTTCCTGGTTCCCTGACGTGAGCTCATGGGTTAGAAAGTGTTTAACAATTTTGGGAATGGTGTTAGTAGTTTTTGTATGCGTTTATGTAGTGATTCAATGCATTTGTAGATGTTGTACAAAATTAATATGGGAAAGATTTTAAAAGAGTGAGACTAATATGAAAATGATCATATAAGTCTCAAAGGGGGGAATTGTTACAAGACAACCCTGGGAAGCTCAGAAGGAATGCGTGAACTAGGTAGATTAGGATAACTTCTAACATTAAGTCTGAAGTGGTCTAGAGGTAGCCACTTAGGTAAAACTTGCTTCATGAGTAGCTAAATTTGCTGAAGCCTTAGGCCACACTCCTAGTTCAGTAAGAAAGGGCCCCAGAGCTGGTGCAGGCTGGAAAGATAAGGGAGTTACAAGCAGTTTGCATTCCTGTGCCCCACACTCCGAAAGGGAGGATGTCAAGGCTTTGAAATAAGGCCTGCTTGGGCACCAGGACCTTGGGAAGCAAAACCTCCTCTCACTGCTGAAACAATGTTAATTAAGGGGTCTGGACTATCTCCCCCTTGTCAGGACTTTGGGAGATAACACCTACTGTCCCTGCTGGGGCAGTGTTAATTGATCTCCCCTCATCAGGACCTTGGGAGACAGGGGTGGGACCCGGGGAATGAAGAAATCACTAACCAATCAGTGTAAAAGGGAAAATTGCAAATCTGGCAATTTGTTTGTATAAATGCTACTTGAAAAGTTGGGGGGGGGTTGTGTGTGCTTGATTTGTGGGAAACGACCGAGCACCCAGGCTTGTGCAACTCTGAAATAAATAAGCAAATGTCTCTCCTGAGTGTGTAATTATTGGCTTATTGCACACCAGGCAACGAATCCACTTTTCGGACAACAGCAGCAGCCTCAGTGCCTGATATACGAGGGGCAGGCCAGTGCCTGCTGGCTGTGCTTGTGAGGTCACAGCAGCCTCACAGCCACAGTGCTTAATAGGCGAGTGGCAGGATCCTGTAAGCCAGCTTTTTTTGTGAGGTTAGAGCACTCTCATTGCCTCATAGGCCAGTGGCAGACCCCTGTTTGCTGGCTGTGCTTGTGAAGTCAAAGCAGTCCCAGTGCCTGATACACCAGGGGCAGGGCCCTGGCTGCATTCTGTGCTTGTGAGGTCACATTTGTCTCAGTGCTTCACAAGGCAGTGGCAGTCCCCTGGCTGTGCTTGTGAGGTCACAGCAGCCTCCATGCCCTATACGCCAGTGACAGGCCAATGGATGATGGCTGTGCTTGTGAGGTCACAATAACCTCAGGGCCTGATAGGCCAGTGTCAGCTTCCTGGGTGCTGGCTGTGCTTGTGAAGTCAAAGCAGTCCCAGTGCATCATACACCAGGGGCATCCCCTGGCTGCTGGCGGTGCTTGTGAGGTCACAGCAGCCTCAGTGCCTCCTAGGCCAGTGTCAGGCTCATGGCTGCTTTCTGTGCTTGTGAGGTCACAGCAGCCTGAGTGCCTACTAGGCCAGGGGCAGGCTCCTGGCTGCTCGCTGTGCTTGTGAGGTCACAGCAGCCTCAGTGCTTCTCAGGGCAGTGGCAGGCTCCTGGCTGCTGGCTGGGCTTGTCAGGTGACAGCAGCCTCCGTGCCTCCTAGGCCAGTGGCATGCTCCTGGCTGCTCCTGTGCTTGTGAGGTCACAGCAGCCTCTGTGCCTCCTAGGCCACTGGCTAGCTCATGGCTGCTGGCTGAGCTTGTGAGGTCACAGCAGCCTCAGTGCCTCATAAGCCAGTGGCAGGCCCCTGACTGCTGGCTGTGCTTGTGAGGTCAAAGCAGCCTCTGTGCCTCCTAGGCAGTGGCAGTCCCCTGGCTGCTGGTTGTGCTTTTGAGGTCACAGCAGCCTCAGTGCCTCCTATGGCAGTGGCAGGCTCCTGGCTGCTGGCTGTGCTTGGGACGTCACAGCAGCCTCCGTGCCTCCAAGGCCAGTGGCAGGCTCATGGTTGCTCCTGTGCTTGTGAGGTCACAGCAGCCTCAGTGCCTCCTAGGCCAGTGGCAGGCTCATGGCTGCTGGCTGTGCTTGTGAGGTCACAGCAGCCTCAGTGACTCATAGGTTAGTCTACAGCGCCCCCTGCTGGCTGTGTTTGTGAGGTCACAGCAGCCTCAGTGCCTCCGAGGACATTGTCAGGCTCATGGCTGCTGGCTGTGCTTGTGAGGTCACAGCAGCCTCCGTGCCCTTTATGGCAGTGGCAGGCCCGTGACAGTGTGCTGTGCTTGTGAATAATTTGTAGTACAGAGGATCCGACAATGAAGGATAATCCTCTTTTTGCGAATCTGAAGGGCTATAAAGACCTGCTCTCTCTTGGCATGGCTCGGGCAACAGTTTGTGGTTTTTTAGGGGCGGCACTAATTGCGGCCCGGTGGGGTAGGCAAGGTGATAAAAAGACCATTGAGTCCTTGGGAGAACACATAAGAAACTCCCAGAGTCGAGCCAAAGAGACAATCGAGTTCTTGCAAGACTCCCGGAGTCGAGCCAAAGAGACAGTTGAGTCTTTGCAAGAACAGGTAAGAAACTTGCAAAGTCAACTCACTGCGGAGCGCAACCATACTCAGCGGCTTCACATAATCTTATCAGACTCACTAGACCGAGAGAGAATCCTGCGGTCTGAATTGGAAGAAAACAGGCGGGGCGTTGATGATAGTGAACCGGGATTCTCGAATTTGGCCGAACTAGACGGAAAACAGGCATCTGATCTAAAATCCATATATCCAATTAAAGAATTAGAAGACAGCAGGAACTGCTTTTATCCTGGAGATGGGAATGTAGTAATGAGACCCTTGATTAAAACGGAAACCACTGATAATGGTCAGGGGGGTATTCAACGACGTACCACGCGTATTATCCCCTATTCCCCTCAGGACTTGGCTAAAATACAGGAAAAATACTCCCGGGGCTCCCGGGAAACTGAAACTGAGTATGTGTGGAGAGTCTCCCTCACCGGGGGGGATCGCATTCTGCTGAGCGAAGATGAAGCTAGAGGATATTGGGGACCCAGAGTCTTTCTAACCACAAATGATAACAGGGAACCATGGTCCTTGACCCAGAGGGTAGCCTACTGGGCAGGAGGATTAGACCCAATGGAAAGAGGAGACCCTTTTTCTATTAAAACACCCACAGCGGGCCACATTCTGGAAAGCGTGCAGAAAACTGCTTGCCTCCAATTGATGCATGACCGTTTGCTGCTTCCGCAGCAGCCCTCCCCCATGCAGTGTGTGGCAGACCCCGAGAGGTCACATCCTCTGATCAGGGGACTTCCTGATGCTTTAAAACTATATGCTGTTCAGCTGCAAGACCGATTACGAACTCCCCGACCGAGACGAAGGGGAGGCCCCCCCGACATGACTTGGGGGGAGGTGGCACAGGAGCTAATTAATTACGGAAGGCGTATGGGATTCACTGGCCGGGGGAAACAAAGCATAAAGCAGAAATAAGAAGAGTTGAGGAAAGTGGGAGGCAATATAAATCCCTGCAACACCCACATCCTGGGAAACCGGTACGGGTGTTGGATAGCAGGAGACAATTATTATGGGCAGAAGGCATTTCAAAGGGAATTCCCAGAGAAGTCATGGATAGGTTACCAACTCCCAACCTGGAAGGTTTGGTAAGAAGTTGGGACAGGATAAGGGGAACCCCATCTTCCTCAAACCCCAGAGTTCCTCCTCCCTTATCCCAAGACCCCGTCTGCACCCCAGGACTCTTAAAACGAACCCTGAGACCGCACAATCCCGGATGGGCGCGACGAATATCTGATGCAGTAACTAAAGTCAATGGACGATGGGGAGTAAATGGCTGCCCCAGACTCGCTGCTTTTTGCCCTAATCCTCCATCCCTCTTACCTGGGACTGGGGAGAATAAGAAACCGAGGAATCCCTTGTATTACCCAGGACAACCGGTTCTAGTGGACTTACCCACTGTGGGACAAATACCTCTAGTACTAAAAGCTTCAAAAAATCTGTATGCATGGGTAGCTACTGATGCCCATGGGAAAGATCATAGAATCCATGCCAGGTGGATCCTCCCTTCCTTTTAGGTCAACAATGTAAAAGGAAGAGGGCACTGGGGAAGACTTGTCTTATGTTGAGCTTGAGTGTCCTCAACGATACTACCTGTGGTAGTTATAACAGTTATTTTTATCATTTTTTGTAATTGTGTGCTGCGATCATAATTAGCTTTATTGTTGAAAACACAACAGCCAAGAATGGCATTCTTAACCTGTGTTGGAAAGATACTTCTTGTCTTAATGTGCTTATATGTGCTATGGCAAACCTACCACCAGAATACACTTCTGGGGCTTGGTATTGTGCCGGCCGAATAGGTGATGGGGCAACCACCTTCTTCAGCCCTCTGGGCAACAGAGATGCAACTTACTTTCAATTCCCACCAGGGATAAACGGGCCATTTGCTCAGGGCATTGGAGCTAAGAAGGGGCATTACTGGATATGCAGGCACACAGCATATACATTTTTATCCACGGGGTGGTTGGGAATTTGTTATATAGGGATTATCAGACCTTTGTTTTTCCTTTTGCCAGAAACAAGTGGACCTCGGTTAGGCATAAAGGTATATGATAACCTTGGAGACAGAAGTGTTGCCTGTAAGACGCGATCCATTAAGGGAAATTTGGGCGGGACGCAAAAATGGGGAAATAATCAGACTACAAGCGGCTCTAGAAATTATTACCAACAAAACCGCTGACACGATAGATCTTCTAACTTGGCAATCCCAACAGATGCGCACGGCAATCCTTCAGCACCACATGGTTTTTAGATTACCTGTTAGCTGAAGAGGGAGAAGTGTGTGGGAAATTAAATATTCCTAACTGTTGTTTGGAAATAGATGATGTAGGCGAAGTAGTTCTCCAGTTAACCAAAGATATCAGAAAAATAGCCCACGTCCCCGTCCAAACCTGGAATGGCTGGAGTGGCGATTTGTAGTCCTGGTTACTGGGGGCACCGTGGGTGAAACAGTTAATATTGTATTTGTTAGGTGCAGTTGCCGCCTTAATGTTCTTGTATAATTCCTTGCTTTGTTCAATTAATCGGACATGTTGTGTCAAATATGCAATTTGTTCCTACCACCTTGCCGGACGGCATAAAGAAAATCCGTGCCATCCATTGGCCGTGGCCAACCACAGTACCCATCATTTCCCAGTTTCTCCTGAAGGAGGAAATTGCATATTGACATCCACAGCGCATTTGCCAGCTGTTTTATGCCTATTGTAACAATCCTACCTCATTAACTCAGTTTTGATGTCTGTTTTGTAAAGTTAAATGTTGTTGAAGTTGTTAAAGAATAAGCTTGCATTGAGCAAGACCTCTGTTTAATCACTGTTAAGCACTTTATTTTTTACCCAAACCCATGTTGTTCCCACGACTTCCCCCCCGTCCCTAATTCTCTCTCCTTTCCTTCCTTGCTTGCTTGCTTGCTTTCTCTCTCTCTCTCTCCTGCTGCCAAGCTGCAATGTTGAGACACGGGGTGGTGTAGAGGACCGGTACTAAATGCGGTTTTGTCTTGACATTGCTGCTGCTGCTGCAAAGCTGCCGCTGCCAAGGTGTGTCGGGCAATGCCGCGCTGGCGCCCCCGGGAGCCGTCTGCGAAGTAAACAACCTCGTGCACCTGCACGGGGTAAAAAGGGTGCGAAAAGGGCAGAAGGGCGTCTCTAGGGCACGAACCGCACGTACTCATTTGCCATCTGTGCATGAGCAGGAGACCCCCAGATACCCCAGCCCATTTCTGGAAGGTTCCGAGAGGGCGGACTGCGCATGACGGTTAATCTGCATGGGAAGCGAGGAAGCACCTCCCAGAGGCCGGGCAAGAATCTATAAAAACTGCAGACTGTGTGAATGGGGGGGCTTGCTTGCGACGACTGAAGAACTCGAGCAGAGTCAGCGGAACCAGACGGGAGCTTCCCCCCTCTGCCCCCCCGCCCCGCCGCAAGGACTCCCAAAAGAAGAGGACCAACGGGACGCCGCTGGATCCACGGGTGGTGATATCTTTCTCTCTCTCTTCCCCTTTTCCTCTCTTTTTCCCTAAACGTGTGACGCGGGACATGTCTCGTTAGTTGATTCCATTTTGCCTTAATAAATCTTAAACTGGTTGGCTGGTGTCGTTTTCACCTTAATTGAGTGCAAGGGCATCACGAACTTGGTCGTTGGTCCTAAGGGGAGGGAGGTCGTCCTGAACGACTCCTTTCGGGCCGCGACACGTGTCTGATAGGTCACTGGCAGGCCCATAGCTGCTGGCTGTGCTTGTGAGGTCACAGCAGTCCTATAGCCTGATAGGCCAGTGGGATGGCTCCTGGCTGTTGGCTGTCCTTGTGAGGTCACAGCAGCCTCAGTGCCTGATAGGCCAGTTTGAGGCCAATGACTGCTGGGTGGGCTTGTGAGGTCACAGCAGCCTCAGTGCCTCATAGGCGAGAGAGAGGCCCCTGGCTGCTGGCTGTGTTTGTGAGTGTTAAAGAATAGTGAATTGAAACTCTCTAGAAATAGCTGCTTAGCACAACTTACATAAAACTTGCTTAGCATGAGTGGCTAGATTTGCTGAAGCCTTAGGCTGCATGTGGGAAAAGTAACGAATCTTTACCTAGTTTAATAAAAAATAGTGCCTCAGAGCTCATTCAGGCTGGGAAAATAAGGAAGCCACACGCAGTCTGCGCTCCTGTGTCTCCGACTCCGAGAGGGAAGACGCCAAAACAATTGGGAAAATAAGACCTTGGGAAACAGCCGCCAGACCCAACAAAAACAGAGGTACAACCATCATCAGAGACTGCAAAAAAACAAAAAAAAGGAGAAAACCAGCTTGCCTCAGAAAGATGATGAGACCCAATCAGGAGCAGGAGACCCCAGACCAAAAAATTACTATTGGGCTAACTACCGCGTGAGGGGTGGGAAATGGAAGTCGAAAAGACTATAATTACCCAGGATTTGTTTATGTTAGGGTCCCTCTTAGGAGGCACCCAGCTCGAGCTGTAATTACGGTACGCGCGTGATTAAAATTATCTGATTTGTTTTGATTTGCCTCTGAACTTTACTTGCGGGAACCTAGGGTCGAGCCCTGTTATGGTGGCCGACAGGCCTAATTTCCATAACAGTTTGGCACCCCACATGGGACCCTAGGCGACCACTGTTGGGGCCTCTCATCTCCAAACAATCATCTGGCGCCATCGGGTGAGTTCACCTGGGATCTTTGGCACCGAGAGGCACCGAGAAGGTGAGTCTTAAACTCCCGCCTAAATTCTAAATTCTGGTCTGGTAACAGTGCACTGAAAGGGTACGCGGACTGATCACCGTAAGGCGTACCAGGTGTGTGTGGGGGGTACGCGGGCTGGCCACTGTAAGGCATACCAGGGGGACAGGTAGGAGTCCCATCCCCAGGATTAGAGTGGGTTTTAAGTCCCAGCTCGGTCCGGCCGGAGGAGGGTTGTGCAGCCTGATCAGCATAAGGCGCACTGCAAAACTGTAAGACTGAAATCTAGAGTCACCGTGACTGGTGTGAGTGTAAACAGCACTGTGTGTTTGTGTGTGTGTGTGTGTGCGTGTAGCCTGGGAACCGATTGGGGCACCCGTCGGCTGAGAAGCCGCCTGCTGCGAAGGGACAGCAGTCCTAGCAGTTAAAGACTCGGGTGGTGTGAGTGCAGTTCCCAGAGAGCGAGAGAAAGAGAGGGAGAGAAATAGTGTGTGTGATCACACCAGCTACAGGGACTGGTGTTACCGGGAAGGAAGTGCACTGCCTGATTTGCTTAAGACGCACTTTTCAGGAACTCAGTATGGGAAATAATTTCGGCATAGAAAAGGGAACGCCCTTAGCCGAAATTTTGGTAAACTGGAGTAAGATTGATGGTACCAAAAATTTAGGGAGAAAAAGGTTAGTCCAACTATGTCAGGAGGATTGGCCGTTCCTGACTAAGGAAGGTAATCTGGCAGAGCGATGGCCACCCCAGGGGTCCTTCAGTTACCAGGAACTAACTTTCCTGCGTCATCATTTGCAGAATAGGTTCCCCAGACAAATGGATTACTGGTATGTATGGGACAACTGGGCATTTGCTAGACGAAAGGAGGCGCCTAGGAAAGAGAGACTCTTTCCTCAGAATGCTGTAAGTACCGCAGCTGCTGAAACGCTTGTGGAAACTATTCCACCCTATGCTCTACCCTCTGCTTCAGCTTCCCTACACCCCCGCTTGCCTTCCGCCCCCGCCTTTCAAGCTCCTCTGGAAGGCCTTCCTGTGCCAGGAGTGCCCCCACCCGGTCTGGAAGGGGTACCTCGGGTCACCACAACACGAGTTTACCGACCCTGGAGACCCCAAGATTTAATTATATGGAGTCAACGGCTCCCCAGACTTAGGGATGATCCAGAAAGAGTGTTACAAATCATAAGGGGAATTATGCGGGCGTATGACCCTACCTGGGGAGATGTACAAATGCTCCTTGAATCTGTGTTCACTCCAGATGAAAGGTGCTCAATTTTGGATGCAAACCGCCGTTGGGCAGCAGAGGGGTGTGTTGGGGCTGCTCAAACAGCCTGGCCAGCTGTGGACCCCGGATGGAATCATAATGTAGATGCAGATTACAGGCAGTTGCAATTAGCCAGAGAGGGCTTAGAAGAAGCTATACGTTTGGCAGGACAAAAGACTGCAAATTGGTCTAAAGTAAGGGAGTGTCAGCAACAGGCAGAGGAACACCCCTCGGCTTTCTTTGCTAGGCTAATTAAGCAAGTCAGAATGTATGGGGGAGGACTAGACCCAGAAGCCGAGGCTAACAGGCCGCTAATGATTTCCACATTTGTAGACCAAGCAGCCCCGGACATTAGAAAGTAGTTTTCCAAACATGTTCCTGACTGGCCAGGAAAGCGAATGGATGAAATAATACGTTTAGCCACATTTGTGTATAATAGTCGAGAGGAGGAGAGGGCAAAAGAAAAGAGACAGCAAAAAAAAGAGGAAGTTAGTGTGTTAGCAGCTGTGTTAAGAGATGGATTTAGAGGACCCAGGGGGAGGGGACGTGAAAGAGCCAGGAGAGATAGATGGAACCAAAGTGAACGTGCTGTACAGTCAGGAGTTAATGATTGTTATTATTGTGGGGAACAAGGACACTGGCAGCAGGAGTGCCCAGTGAGGCCCCGTGTAGTTAGGAACAGAGGAACCGGCATGAGACAATCAAACACTAAGGAGGAGACCAGGCGATTCCCAGTCAATCCACAATGAGAGGAAACAGGAGACTCAGAAAATACTGTGGAAATTGGAGTAAATTTATGGGATGTAGATTTGGATTTTGAGGGTCACGTAATGGCAATACAGAAGGTTTAGAAGTTCCCTTTCTAGTGGATACTGGAGCCACCCTTTCCCTTTTAAATTTTGAGCCTAAAGGATGCAAATCATCAGATAAAATAGTGATGCAAGGAGTGATGGGAAAGGGCGAATGAATGTTATCTAAGCCCTTATTACTCACTATTGGGGGTAAAACAGTGTGGGGACATTTTATAATTTCCACAGACGCACCTATATGCCTTTTGGGGAGAGATCTCCTGCAAGCCTTGGATACTCAGATCTGCTTACAGCCGGAAGGGATAAAGCTAATAATTATGGGTTCGTGTGTTCTGGCTAAGACACCAGAACCAGAGTCAACTAATCTGCAAATTCCAACAGGTTTAGAATCAGTTTCTAAAAAATTATGGAGCTCTTCAGGAATGGATGTGGGACTACTGAAATCAGCCAGTCCAGTCTCGATAAAAACAAAGGGGGGATTGCCTCCTGCAGTTAAACAATATCCTATCCCAAAGGAAGCAGAGAAGAATATCCAAAAACAAACTGATCATTATCTGAAAATGGGTATCCTTAGAGTCTGTGAATCCCCATATAACACCCCAATTCTGCCAGTTAAAAAGAACAGGCAAGATGCTGATGGTGATCCAGAGTATCGCTTTGTACAAGACTTCAGGGCTATAAACCAACATGTAGTTGCTCCACATCCAGTAGTCCCCGACCCATCAACCATTTTACTACAGATACCCCACTGGGCAACTTATTTTACTGTGATTGACCTAACAGCAGCCTTTTTTAGTATACCGATAGCTGAAGATAGCCAAGATCTCTTTGCTTTCACTTGGAAGGGACAACAATTAACTTGGACAAGGCTGCCACAGGGATTTACTGGGTCTCCGACTGTTTTTTCGCGTATACTTAAAAATGACCTCTCAGATATCGAACTTCCAGGACATTCTGTATTAATACAATATGTAGATGATATGTTATTAGCAAGTAAAGATTATGAGACATGTTTGAAAGATACTGTTTCTCTATGTAACGCTCTTGCAGAAAAAGGGCATCGAGCATCTCTGTCTAAACTCCAGCTGTGTCAAAGAGAGGTAAAATATTTGGGTTTTATCTTAAGAGAAGGACACAGGTTAGTTGATCCAGAACGAGTAAAGACAATTCTTGATATGCCTCGTCCTGTAACAAAAAAACAGCTTAGGGGATTTTTAGGAGCTGTAGGATTCTGCCGACCGTGGATTCCGGGGTTAGCAGAACTTACTAAGCCTCTGGTACAGGCAACAAAAAAGGAGGAGATAGAGCCTTTGGCCTGGGGCCCAGAAAGGGAGAAAGCTTTTACATCTGTGAAAAAAGCGTTGGTTTCAGCCCCTGCTCTTGGGTTACCAGATTATAGCAAACTATTTGAATTATTTGTCCATGAGCGACAGGGAGTAGCAAGTGGGGTACTCACCCAAAAACTAGGCCCTCACCGTAGACCAGTGGCCTATTACTCCACGCAACTAGATGAGGTAGCTAAAGGCACTCCAGGACGCATCAGAGCAATAGCAGCTACTGCAGCTCTTACTGAAAAAAACACGACCTGTGGTTTTGGGTCATTCATTGACTGTGTATGTGCCACATGAAGTAGAACTGTTAATGAAGCAATATGCGACTCGAGCACTATCCCCACAGAGAGCTGACCGCTATGAACTGATAATACTGCATGCAGATAATGTGACTTTCAAAAGATGCAATATTTTGAATCCAGCAACCGGTAATTACAGCACACGTGTGATTAAAATTTAATTTGTTTTGATTTGGCTCTGAACTTTACTTGGGGGAACCTAGGGTCGAGCCCTGTTATGGTGGCCGACAAGCCTAATTTCCGTAACAGGCCGATGAGGCTGCAAAAAGGGCAGCATTATCCATGTCAGTGGCAGCATTAGTTCCAGAGAGAATGTTAAAAATGGAAATTCCAGTATACACTGAAAAAGAAAATAAATTAGCAGAAATACTGAAATGCATAAAAACTCCTGAAGGATGGTGGGTGACATCTACTGGACAGTGTGTGGTAACTTTGCCGATAATGAAGAAGCTGATGAAGCAAATACATGATAGTACCCACATGGGAGCTGAGGCATTGGTTGAAACAGTTAAAAGATTTGCTGTGGGAGTTAGTATGTTAATAATTGCAAAGGGTATTACACAAAAATGTGAAATCTGTCTTAGAAATAATCCCAGGATTCAGAAGAAGCCCCCCCAGGGGAAGTAAAAAGGGGCTTCATGCCTGGGGATTACTGGCAAATTGATTTTTCTGAATTACCAAGATGTAATGGATATAAATATTTGTTGGTAATTGTTGACACCTTTTCAGGATGGCCTGAGGCTTTCCCGTGTCGTACCACTAAAGCAGGGGAGGTAGTGAAAATGTTATTAAAAGAAATCATACCAAGATTTAGGGTACCAGAAGGGTTTTCTTCAGATAGGGGACCTCATTTTATAGCAGAAATAGTACAACAAATCTCAAAAATACTACAAATTAAATGGGACTTACATACCCCCTGGAGGCCACAATCCAGTGGAAAAGTGGAAAGAATGAATCAAACAATTAAGAGACAGGTAGGAAAATTGTGTCAGGAGACTCAGATGAAATGGACTGATGTTTTACCTCTGGCATTATTAAGAACCAGAATAACCCCAAGGGTTAGGGAGAAAGTTAGTCCATTTGAGATTCTGTATGGCAAACCTTACACTGTAAATTTAACTGGAAATGAAATTCAAATGCACGTTAAGGGTGATCAAATTTTAAGTGATTATCTCTTGTCTATGGCAAAGGTTCTTCTCTCCGTAGGTACATCCAGTTATACTTTTAGATTACACCCGAGTGAAAGCAGTACCTCGAGAGACGTGGAAAGCTGAACAAGTTCAACCTCTAAAGTTAAAAATATATAAAGATATATGAGATGTATTAGAAGCGAATCGGTTTTAAATTTAGATTGTATTCAGGGAAAAAATGCTTTAATCTGATTGTTAGGAATAGGGTTAATATTGTTGTTACGGTATCTCTGTAAAAATGATGTTCTCCTTAACAACCAGGGGAGAAATGTGGTGGTTAGTTTTTCTAGGTTACCTGAGCCAAACAATTAAAGGGAATCAGGAAGGATTTTGGAGTCACAATCTCCATTTGGAAGTAATTACGAAATCTATGAAGATAGTTAACCAGAGGGATTGCTGGGTGTGTACCCACTTCCCTGAACTTTCCAACAAGGGCTTCCCACTAATTGGAGTGCCTATGAAACAACGAAACAGGAATGGGAAGTCCAGAGGGTGACAGGAGATTATTATCAATGTATCCAAAGATGTAATAATAGTAATAAATGGTGGGAGAAAACTATACTTTATGGAAAGCAACCGATCAACTGTACTGGAGCCATTAAGGTAGGAGGTCATAAAGATTGCTCTCGGATACCTGAATAGGTTATAAGTGGCCAAGTAAGGAACTAAATGGGTGGCGTGTTCCAAAAGGTAGTGGATGGTATTGGTTGTGTGGAAACAAGGCACGAAAAGTGCTACCTCCTAATTGGTCAGGGACATGTACTTTAGGGGCAATAATCCCTAATGTTACTATAAGAAAAGAATTGAGTAATAAATACCAAAAATCCTGGCTAAGAACATTCATAAGGAGACAAAAGAGGGTCAATAATCCTTTAATAGATCGACCTACTAGGTTGCAGTCATTCGTAAGGTGGCTGTTTCCACAACTGGGAGTGAGTGAACTTGAAAAAGCAATAGTAAATATTTCAGCAGTTATTGAAAAAAATAGGGAATAAAACCTCTGATGCCACTGCAGCTTTACAAGAGGAGGTTTCAGAAATTGCGAAAATAACTACCCAAAACAGGATGGCTCTAGATATGTTATTGGCATCTCAGGGAGGAGTATGTACAATAATAAATACTAGTTGCTGTGTATATGTGGATCAAAGCGGGAGAATTTCTACCGATCTAAATGAAATCTGGAAGCAGACTGAAATCTTACATGGGGTTCAGAAAGAGGATACCTCTTTTGGATTTGAAGAAACATGGAAATGGTTGACTTCCTGGTTCCCTGACGTGAGCTCATGGGTTAGAAAGTGTTTAACAATTTTGGGAATGGTGTTAGTAGTTTTTGTATGCGTTTATGTAGTGATTCAATGCATTTGTAGATGTTGTACAAAATTAATATGGGAAAGATTTTAAAAGAGTGAGACTAATATGAAAATGATCATATAAGTCTCAAAGGGGGGAATTGTTACAAGACAACCCTGGGAAGCTCAGAAGGAATGCGTGAACTAGGTAGATTAGGATAACTTCTAACATTAAGTCTGAAGTGGTCTAGAGGTAGCCACTTAGGTAAAACTTGCTTCATGAGTAGCTAAATTTGCTGAAGCCTTAGGCCACACTCCTAGTTCAGTAAGAAAGGGCCCCAGAGCTGGTGCAGGCTGGAAAGATAAGGGAGTTACAAGCAGTTTGCATTCCTGTGCCCCACACTCCGAAAGGGAGGATGTCAAGGCTTTGAAATAAGGCCTGCTTGGGCACCAGGACCTTGGGAAGCAAAACCTCCTCTCACTGCTGAAACAATGTTAATTAAGGGGTCTGGACTATCTCCCCCTTGTCAGGACTTTGGGAGATAACACCTACTGTCCCTGCTGGGGCAGTGTTAATTGATCTCCCCTCATCAGGACCTTGGGAGACAGGGGTGGGACCCGGGGAATGAAGAAATCACTAACCAATCAGTGTAAAAGGGAAAATTGCAAATCTGGCAATTTGTTTGTATAAATGCTACTTGAAAAGTTGGGGGGGGGTTGTGTGTGCTTGATTTGTGGGAAACGACCGAGCACCCAGGCTTGTGCAACTCTGAAATAAATAAGCAAATGTCTCTCCTGAGTGTGTAATTATTGGCTTATTGCACACCAGGCAACGAATCCACTTTTCGGACAACAGCAGCAGCCTCAGTGCCTGATATACGAGGGGCAGGCCAGTGCCTGCTGGCTGTGCTTGTGAGGTCACAGCAGCCTCACAGCCACAGTGCTTAATAGGCGAGTGGCAGGATCCTGTAAGCCAGCTTTTTTTGTGAGGTTAGAGCACTCTCATTGCCTCATAGGCCAGTGGCAGACCCCTGTTTGCTGGCTGTGCTTGTGAAGTCAAAGCAGTCCCAGTGCCTGATACACCAGGGGCAGGGCCCTGGCTGCATTCTGTGCTTGTGAGGTCACATTTGTCTCAGTGCTTCACAAGGCAGTGGCAGTCCCCTGGCTGTGCTTGTGAGGTCACAGCAGCCTCCATGCCCTATACGCCAGTGGCAGGCCAATGGATGATGGCTGTGCTTGTGAGGTCACAATAACCTCAGGGCCTGATAGGCCAGTGTCAGCTTCCTGGGTGCTGGCTGTGCTTGTGAAGTCAAAGCAGTCCCAGTGCATCATACACCAGGGGCATCCCCTGGCTGCTGGCGGTGCTTGTGAGGTCACAGCAGCCTCAGTGCCTCCTAGGCCAGTGTCAGGCTCATGGCTGCTTTCTGTGCTTGTGAGGTCACAGCAGCCTGAGTGCCTACTAGGCCAGGGGCAGGCTCCTGGCTGCTCGCTGTGCTTGTGAGGTCACAGCAGCCTCAGTGCTTCTCAGGGCAGTGGCAGGCTCCTGGCTGCTGGCTGGGCTTGTCAGGTGACAGCAGCCTCCGTGCCTCCTAGGCCAGTGGCATGCTCCTGGCTGCTCCTGTGCTTGTGAGGTCACAGCAGCCTCTGTGCCTCCTAGGCCACTGGCTAGCTCATGGCTGCTGGCTGAGCTTGTGAGGTCACAGCAGCCTCAGTGCCTCATAAGCCAGTGGCAGGCCCCTGACTGCTGGCTGTGCTTGTGAGGTCAAAGCAGCCTCTGTGCCTCCTAGGCAGTGGCAGTCCCCTGGCTGCTGGTTGTGCTTTTGAGGTCACAGCAGCCTCAGTGCCTCCTATGGCAGTGGCAGGCTCCTGGCTGCTGGCTGTGCTTGGGACGTCACAGCAGCCTCCGTGCCTCCAAGGCCAGTGGCAGGCTCATGGTTGCTCCTGTGCTTGTGAGGTCACAGCAGCCTCAGTGCCTCCTAGGCCAGTGGCAGGCTCATGGCTGCTGGCTGTGCTTGTGAGGTCACAGCAGCCTCAGTGACTCATAGGTTAGTCTACAGCGCCCCCTGCTGGCTGTGTTTGTGAGGTCACAGCAGCCTCAGTGCCTCCGAGGACATTGTCAGGCTCATGGCTGCTGGCTGTGCTTGTGAGGTCACAGCAGCCTCCGTGCCCTTTATGGCAGTGGCAGGCCCGTGACAGTGTGCTGTGCTTGTGAATAATTTGTAGTACAGAGGATCCGACAATGAAGGATAATCCTCTTTTTGCGAATCTGAAGGGCTATAAAGACCTGCTCTCTCTTGGCATGGCTCGGGCAACAGTTTGTGGTTTTTTAGGGGCGGCACTAATTGCGGCCCGGTGGGGTAGGCAAGGTGATAAAAAGACCATTGAGTCCTTGGGAGAACACATAAGAAACTCCCAGAGTCGAGCCAAAGAGACAATCGAGTTCTTGCAAGACTCCCGGAGTCGAGCCAAAGAGACAGTTGAGTCTTTGCAAGAACAGGTAAGAAACTTGCAAAGTCAACTCACTGCGGAGCGCAACCATACTCAGCGGCTTCACATAATCTTATCAGACTCACTAGACCGAGAGAGAATCCTGCGGTCTGAATTGGAAGAAAACAGGCGGGGCGTTGATGATAGTGAACCGGGATTCTCGAATTTGGCCGAACTAGACGGAAAACAGGCATCTGATCTAAAATCCATATATCCAATTAAAGAATTAGAAGACAGCAGGAACTGCTTTTATCCTGGAGATGGGAATGTAGTAATGAGACCCTTGATTAAAACGGAAACCACTGATAATGGTCAGGGGGGTATTCAACGACGTACCACGCGTATTATCCCCTATTCCCCTCAGGACTTGGCTAAAATACAGGAAAAATACTCCCGGGGCTCCCGGGAAACTGAAACTGAGTATGTGTGGAGAGTCTCCCTCACCGGGGGGGATCGCATTCTGCTGAGCGAAGATGAAGCTAGAGGATATTGGGGACCCAGAGTCTTTCTAACCACAAATGATAACAGGGAACCATGGTCCTTGACCCAGAGGGTAGCCTACTGGGCAGGAGGATTAGACCCAATGGAAAGAGGAGACCCTTTTTCTATTAAAACACCCACAGCGGGCCACATTCTGGAAAGCGTGCAGAAAACTGCTTGCCTCCAATTGATGCATGACCGTTTGCTGCTTCCGCAGCAGCCCTCCCCCATGCAGTGTGTGGCAGACCCCGAGAGGTCACATCCTCTGATCAGGGGACTTCCTGATGCTTTAAAACTATATGCTGTTCAGCTGCAAGACCGATTACGAACTCCCCGACCGAGACGAAGGGGAGGCCCCCCCGACATGACTTGGGGGGAGGTGGCACAGGAGCTAATTAATTACGGAAGGCGTATGGGATTCACTGGCCGGGGGAAACAAAGCATAAAGCAGAAATAAGAAGAGTTGAGGAAAGTGGGAGGCAATATAAATCCCTGCAACACCCACATCCTGGGAAACCGGTACGGGTGTTGGATAGCAGGAGACAATTATTATGGGCAGAAGGCATTTCAAAGGGAATTCCCAGAGAAGTCATGGATAGGTTACCAACTCCCAACCTGGAAGGTTTGGTAAGAAGTTGGGACAGGATAAGGGGAACCCCATCTTCCTCAAACCCCAGAGTTCCTCCTCCCTTATCCCAAGACCCCGTCTGCACCCCAGGACTCTTAAAACGAACCCTGAGACCGCACAATCCCGGATGGGCGCGACGAATATCTGATGCAGTAACTAAAGTCAATGGACGATGGGGAGTAAATGGCTGCCCCAGACTCGCTGCTTTTTGCCCTAATCCTCCATCCCTCTTACCTGGGACTGGGGAGAATAAGAAACCGAGGAATCCCTTGTATTACCCAGGACAACCGGTTCTAGTGGACTTACCCACTGTGGGACAAATACCTCTAGTACTAAAAGCTTCAAAAAATCTGTATGCATGGGTAGCTACTGATGCCCATGGGAAAGATCATAGAATCCATGCCAGGTGGATCCTCCCTTCCTTTTAGGTCAACAATGTAAAAGGAAGAGGGCACTGGGGAAGACTTGTCTTATGTTGAGCTTGAGTGTCCTCAACGATACTACCTGTGGTAGTTATAACAGTTATTTTTATCATTTTTTGTAATTGTGTGCTGCGATCATAATTAGCTTTATTGTTGAAAACACAACAGCCAAGAATGGCATTCTTAACCTGTGTTGGAAAGATACTTCTTGTCTTAATGTGCTTATATGTGCTATGGCAAACCTACCACCAGAATACACTTCTGGGGCTTGGTATTGTGCCGGCCGAATAGGTGATGGGGCAACCACCTTCTTCAGCCCTCTGGGCAACAGAGATGCAACTTACTTTCAATTCCCACCAGGGATAAACAGGCCATTTGCTCAGGGCATTGGAGCTAAGAAGGGGCATTACTGGATATGCAGGCACACAGCATATACATTTTTACCCACGGGGTGGTTGGGAATTTGTTATATAGGGATTATCAGACCTTTGTTTTTCCTTTTGCCAGAAACAAGTGGACCTCGGTTAGGCATAAAGGTATATGATAACCTTGGAGACAGAAGTGTTGCCTGTAAGACGCGATCCATTAAGGGAAATTTGGGCGGGACGCAAAAATGGGGAAATAATCAGACTACAAGCGGCTCTAGAAATTATTACCAACAAAACCGCTGACACGATAGATCTTCTAACTTGGCAATCCCAACAGATGCGCACGGCAATCCTTCAGCACCACATGGTTTTTAGATTACCTGTTAGCTGAAGAGGGAGAAGTGTGTGGGAAATTAAATATTCCTAACTGTTGTTTGGAAATAGATGATGTAGGCGAAGTAGTTCTCCAGTTAACCAAAGATATCAGAAAAATAGCCCACGTCCCCGTCCAAACCTGGAATGGCTGGAGTGGCGATTTGTAGTCCTGGTTACTGGGGGCACCGTGGGTGAAACAGTTAATATTGTATTTGTTAGGTGCAGTTGCCGCCTTAATGTTCTTGTATAATTCCTTGCTTTGTTCAATTAATCGGACATGTTGTGTCAAATATGCAATTTGTTCCTACCACCTTGCCGGACGGCATAAAGAAAATCCGTGCCATCCATTGGCCGTGGCCAACCACAGTACCCATCATTTCCCAGTTTCTCCTGAAGGAGGAAATTGCATATTGACATCCACAGCGCATTTGCCAGCTGTTTTATGCCTATTGTAACAATCCTACCTCATTAACTCAGTTTTGATGTCTGTTTTGTAAAGTTAAATGTTGTTGAAGTTGTTAAAGAATAAGCTTGCATTGAGCAAGACCTCTGTTTAATCACTGTTAAGCACTTTATTTTTTACCCAAACCCATGTTGTTCCCACGACTTCCCCCCCGTCCCTAATTCTCTCTCCTTTCCTTCCTTGCTTGCTTGCTTGCTTTCTCTCTCTCTCTCTCCTGCTGCCAAGCTGCAATGTTGAGACACGGGGTGGTGTAGAGGACCGGTACTAAATGCGGTTTTGTCTTGACATTGCTGCTGCTGCTGCAAAGCTGCCGCTGCCAAGGTGTGTCGGGCAATGCCGCGCTGGCGCCCCCGGGAGCCGTCTGCGAAGTAAACAACCTCGTGCACCTGCACGGGGTAAAAAGGGTGCGAAAAGGGCAGAAGGGCGTCTCTAGGGCACGAACCGCACGTACTCATTTGCCATCTGTGCATGAGCAGGAGACCCCCAGATACCCCAGCCCATTTCTGGAAGGTTCCGAGAGGGCGGACTGCGCATGACGGTTAATCTGCATGGGAAGCGAGGAAGCACCTCCCAGAGGCCGGGCAAGAACCTATAAAAACTGCAGACTGTGTGAATGGGGGGGCTTGCTTGCGACGACTGAAGAACTCGAGCAGAGTCAGCGGAACCAGACGGGAGCTTCCCCCCTCTGCCCCCCCGCCCCGCCGCAAGGACTCCCAAAAGAAGAGGACCAACGGGACGCCGCTGGATCCACGGGTGGTGATATCTTTCTCTCTCTCTTCCCCTTTTCCTCTCTTTTTCCCTAAACGTGTGACGCGGGACATGTCTCGTTAGTTGATTCCATTTTGCCTTAATAAATCTTAAACTGGTTGGCTGGTGTCGTTTTCACCTTAATTGAGTGCAAGGGCATCACGAACTTGGTCGTTGGTCCTAAGGGGAGGGAGGTCGTCCTGAACGACTCCTTTCGGGCCGCGACACGTGTCTGATAGGTCACTGGCAGGCCCATAGCTGCTGGCTGTGCTTGTGAGGTCACAGCAGTCCTATAGCCTGATAGGCCAGTGGGATGGCTCCTGGCTGTTGGCTGTCCTTGTGAGGTCACAGCAGCCTCAGTGCCTGATAGGCCAGTTTGAGGCCAATGACTGCTGGGTGGGCTTGTGAGGTCACAGCAGCCTCAGTGCCTCATAGGCGAGAGAGAGGCCCCTGGCTGCTGGCTGTGTTTGTGAGTGTTAAAGAATAGTGAATTGAAACTCTCTAGAAATAGCTGCTTAGCACAACTTACATAAAACTTGCTTAGCATGAGTGGCTAGATTTGCTGAAGCCTTAGGCTGCATGTGGGAAAAGTAACGAATCTTTACCTAGTTTAATAAAAAATAGTGCCTCAGAGCTCATTCAGGCTGGGAAAATAAGGAAGCCACACGCAGTCTGCGCTCCTGTGTCTCCGACTCCGAGAGGGAAGACGCCAAAACAATTGGGAAAATAAGACCTTGGGAAACAGCCGCCAGACCCAACAAAAACAGAGGTACAACCATCATCAGAGACTGCAAAAAAACAAAAAAAAGGAGAAAACCAGCTTGCCTCAGAAAGATGATGAGACCCAATCAGGAGCAGGAGACCCCAGACCAAAAAATTACTATTGGGCTAACTACCGCGTGAGGGGTGGGAAATGGAAGTCGAAAAGACTATAATTACCCAGGATTTGTTTATGTTAGGGTCCCTCTTAGGAGGCACCCAGCTCGAGCTGTAATTACGGTACGCGCGTGATTAAAATTATCTGATTTGTTTTGATTTGCCTCTGAACTTTACTTGCGGGAACCTAGGGTTGAGCCCTGTTATGGTGGCCGACAGGCCTAATTTCCATAACAGTTTGGCACCCCACATGGGACCCTAGGCGACCACTGTTGGGGCCTCTCATCTCCAAACAATCATCTGGCGCCATCGGGTGAGTTCACCTGGGATCTTTGGCACCGAGAGGCACCGAGAAGGTGAGTCTTAAACTCCCGCCTAAATTCTAAATTCTGGTCTGGTAACAGTGCACTGAAAGGGTACGCGGACTGATCACCGTAAGGCGTACCAGGTGTGTGGGGGGGGTACGCGGGCTGGCCACTGTAAGGCATACCAGGGGGACAGGTAGGAGTCCCATCCCCAGGATTAGAGTGGGTTTTAAGTCCCAGCTCGGTCCGGCCGGAGGAGGGTTGTGCAGCCTGATCAGCATAAGGCGCACTGCAAAACTGTAAGACTGAAATCTAGAGTCACCGTGACTGGTGTGAGTGTAAACAGCACTGTGTGTTTGTGTGTGTGTGTGTGTGTGTGTGTGTGTGTGTGCGTGTAGCCTGGGAACCGATTGGGGCACCCGTCGGCTGAGAAGCCGCCTGCTGCGAAGGGACAGCAGTCCTAGCAGTTAAAGACTCGGGTGGTGTGAGTGCAGTTCCCAGAGAGCGAGAGAAAGAGAGGGAGAGAAATAGTGTGTGTGATCACACCAGCTACAGGGACTGGTGTTACCGGGAAGGAAGTGCACTGCCTGATTTGCTTAAGACGCACTTTTCAGGAACTCAGTATGGGAAATAATTTCGGCATAGAAAAGGGAACGCCCTTAGCCGAAATTTTGGTAAACTGGAGTAAGATTGATGGTACCAAAAATTTAGGGAGAAAAAGGTTAGTCCAACTATGTCAGGAGGATTGGCCGTTCCTGACTAAGGAAGGTAATCTGGCAGAGCGATGGCCACCCCAGGGGTCCTTCAGTTACCAGGAACTAACTTTCCTGCGTCATCATTTGCAGAATAGGTTCCCCAGACAAATGGATTACTGGTATGTATGGGACAACTGGGCATTTGCTAGACGAAAGGAGGCGCCTAGGAAAGAGAGACTCTTTCCTCAGAATGCTGTAAGTACCGCAGCTGCTGAAACGCTTGTGGAAACTATTCCACCCTATGCTCTACCCTCTGCTTCAGCTTCCCTACACCCCCACTTGCCTTCCGCCCCCGCCTTTCAAGCTCCTCTGGAAGGCCTTCCTGTGCCAGGAGTGCCCCCACCCGGTCTGGAAGGGGTACCTCGGGTCACCACAACACGAGTTTACCGACCCTGGAGACCCCAAGATTTAATTATATGGAGTCAACGGCTCCCCAGACTTAGGGATGATCCAGAAAGAGTGTTACAAATCATAAGGGGAATTATGCGGGCGTATGACCCTACCTGGGGAGATGTACAAATGCTCCTTGAATCTGTGTTCACTCCAGATGAAAGGTGCTCAATTTTGGATGCAAACCGCCGTTGGGCAGCAGAGGGGTGTGTTGGGGCTGCTCAAACAGCCTGGCCAGCTGTGGACCCCGGATGGAATCATAATGTAGATGCAGATTACAGGCAGTTGCAATTAGCCAGAGAGGGCTTAGAAGAAGCTATACGTTTGGCAGGACAAAAGACTGCAAATTGGTCTAAAGTAAGGGAGTGTCAGCAACAGGCAGAGGAACACCCCTCGGCTTTCTTTGCTAGGCTAATTAAGCAAGTCAGAATGTATGGGGGAGGACTAGACCCAGAAGCCGAGGCTAACAGGCCGCTAATGATTTCCACATTTGTAGACCAAGCAGCCCCGGACATTAGAAAGTAGTTTTCCAAACATGTTCCTGACTGGCCAGGAAAGCGAATGGATGAAATAATACGTTTAGCCACATTTGTGTATAATAGTCGAGAGGAGGAGAGGGCAAAAGAAAAGAGACAGCAAAAAAAAGAGGAAGTTAGTGTGTTAGCAGCTGTGTTAAGAGATGGATTTAGAGGACCCAGGGGGAGGGGACGTGAAAGAGCCAGGAGAGATAGATGGAACCAAAGTGAACGTGCTGTACAGTCAGGAGTTAATGATTGTTATTATTGTGGGGAACAAGGACACTGGCAGCAGGAGTGCCCAGTGAGGCCCCGTGTAGTTAGGAACAGAGGAACCGGCATGAGACAATCAAACACTAAGGAGGAGACCAGGCGATTCCCAGTCAATCCACAATGAGAGGAAACAGGAGACTCAGAAAATACTGTGGAAATTGGAGTAAATTTATGGGATGTAGATTTGGATTTTGAGGGTCACGTAATGGCAATACAGAAGGTTTAGAAGTTCCCTTTCTAGTGGATACTGGAGCCACCCTTTCCCTTTTAAATTTTGAGCCTAAAGGATGCAAATCATCAGATAAAATAGTGATGCAAGGAGTGATGGGAAAGGGCGAATGAATGTTATCTAAGCCCTTATTACTCACTATTGGGGGTAAAACAGTGTGGGGACATTTTATAATTTCCACAGACGCACCTATATGCCTTTTGGGGAGAGATCTCCTGCAAGCCTTGGATACTCAGATCTGCTTACAGCCGGAAGGGATAAAGCTAATAATTATGGGTTCGTGTGTTCTGGCTAAGACACCAGAACCAGAGTCAACTAATCTGCAAATTCCAACAGGTTTAGAATCAGTTTCTAAAAAATTATGGAGCTCTTCAGGAATGGATGTGGGACTACTGAAATCAGCCAGTCCAGTCTCGATAAAAACAAAGGGGGGATTGCCTCCTGCAGTTAAACAATATCCTATCCCAAAGGAAGCAGAGAAGAATATCCAAAAACAAACTGATCATTATCTGAAAATGGGTATCCTTAGAGTCTGTGAATCCCCATATAACACCCCAATTCTGCCAGTTAAAAAGAACAGGCAAGATGCTGATGGTGATCCAGAGTATCGCTTTGTACAAGACTTCAGGGCTATAAACCAACATGTAGTTGCTCCACATCCAGTAGTCCCCGACCCATCAACCATTTTACTACAGATACCCCACTGGGCAACTTATTTTACTGTGATTGACCTAACAGCAGCCTTTTTTAGTATACCGATAGCTGAAGATAGCCAAGATCTCTTTGCTTTCACTTGGAAGGGACAACAATTAACTTGGACAAGGCTGCCACAGGGATTTACTGGGTCTCCGACTGTTTTTTCGCGTATACTTAAAAATGACCTCTCAGATATCGAACTTCCAGGACATTCTGTATTAATACAATATGTAGATGATATGTTATTAGCAAGTAAAGATTATGAGACATGTTTGAAAGATACTGTTTCTCTATGTAACGCTCTTGCAGAAAAAGGGCATTGAGCATCTCTGTCTAAACTCCAGCTGTGTCAAAGAGAGGTAAAATATTTGGGTTTTATCTTAAGAGAAGGACACAGGTTAGTTGATCCAGAACGAGTAAAGACAATTCTTGATATGCCTCGTCCTGTAACAAAAAAACAGCTTAGGGGATTTTTAGGAGCTGTAGGATTCTGCCGACCGTGGATTCCGGGGTTAGCAGAACTTACTAAGCCTCTGGTACAGGCAACAAAAAAGGAGGAGATAGAGCCTTTGGCCTGGGGCCCAGAAAGGGAGAAAGCTTTTACATCTGTGAAAAAAGCGTTGGTTTCAGCCCCTGCTCTTGGGTTACCAGATTATAGCAAACTATTTGAATTATTTGTCCATGAGCGACAGGGAGTAGCAAGTGGGGTACTCACCCAAAAACTAGGCCCTCACCGTAGACCAGTGGCCTATTACTCCACGCAACTAGATGAGGTAGCTAAAGGCACTCCAGGACGCATCAGAGCAATAGCAGCTACTGCAGCTCTTACTGAAAAAAACACGACCTGTGGTTTTGGGTCATTCATTGACTGTGTATGTGCCACATGAAGTAGAACTGTTAATGAAGCAATATGCGACTCGAGCACTATCCCCACAGAGAGCTGACCGCTATGAACTGATAATACTGCATGCAGATAATGTGACTTTCAAAAGATGCAATATTTTGAATCCAGCAACCGGTAATTACAGCACACGTGTGATTAAAATTTAATTTGTTTTGATTTGGCTCTGAACTTTACTTGGGGGAACCTAGGGTCGAGCCCTGTTATGGTGGCCGACAAGCCTAATTTCCGTAACAGGCCGATGAGGCTGCAAAAAGGGCAGCATTATCCATGTCAGTGGCAGCATTAGTTCCAGAGAGAATGTTAAAAATGGAAATTCCAGTATACACTGAAAAAGAAAATAAATTAGCAGAAATACTGAAATGCATAAAAACTCCTGAAGGATGGTGGGTGACATCTACTGGACAGTGTGTGGTAACTTTGCCGATAATGAAGAAGCTGATGAAGCAAATACATGATAGTACCCACATGGGAGCTGAGGCATTGGTTGAAACAGTTAAAAGATTTGCTGTGGGAGTTAGTATGTTAATAATTGCAAAGGGTATTACACAAAAATGTGAAATCTGTCTTAGAAATAATCCCAGGATTCAGAAGAAGCCCCCCCAGGGGAAGTAAAAAGGGGCTTCATGCCTGGGGATTACTGGCAAATTGATTTTTCTGAATTACCAAGATGTAATGGATATAAATATTTGTTGGTAATTGTTGACACCTTTTCAGGATGGCCTGAGGCTTTCCCGTGTCGTACCACTAAAGCAGGGGAGGTAGTGAAAATGTTATTAAAAGAAATCATACCAAGATTTAGGGTACCAGAAGGGTTTTCTTCAGATAGGGGACCTCATTTTATAGCAGAAATAGTACAACAAATCTCAAAAATACTACAAATTAAATGGGACTTACATACCCCCTGGAGGCCACAATCCAGTGGAAAAGTGGAAAGAATGAATCAAACAATTAAGAGACAGGTAGGAAAATTGTGTCAGGAGACTCAGATGAAATGGACTGATGTTTTACCTCTGGCATTATTAAGAACCAGAATAACCCCAAGGGTTAGGGAGAAAGTTAGTCCATTTGAGATTCTGTATGGCAAACCTTACACTGTAAATTTAACTGGAAATGAAATTCAAATGCACGTTAAGGGTGATCAAATTTTAAGTGATTATCTCTTGTCTATGGCAAAGGTTCTTCTCTCCGTAGGTACATCCAGTTATACTTTTAGATTACACCCGAGTGAAAGCAGTACCTCGAGAGACGTGGAAAGCTGAACAAGTTCAACCTCTAAAGTTAAAAATATATAAAGATATATGAGATGTATTAGAAGCGAATCGGTTTTAAATTTAGATTGTATTCAGGGAAAAAATGCTTTAATCTGATTGTTAGGAATAGGGTTAATATTGTTGTTACGGTATCTCTGTAAAAATGATGTTCTCCTTAACAACCAGGGGAGAAATGTGGTGGTTAGTTTTTCTAGGTTACCTGAGCCAAACAATTAAAGGGAATCAGGAAGGATTTTGGAGTCACAATCTCCATTTGGAAGTAATTACGAAATCTATGAAGATAGTTAACCAGAGGGATTGCTGGGTGTGTACCCACTTCCCTGAACTTTCCAACAAGGGCTTCCCACTAATTGGAGTGCCTATGAAACAACGAAACAGGAATGGGAAGTCCAGAGGGTGACAGGAGATTATTATCAATGTATCCAAAGATGTAATAATAGTAATAAATGGTGGGAGAAAACTATACTTTATGGAAAGCAACCGATCAACTGTACTGGAGCCATTAAGGTAGGAGGTCATAAAGATTGCTCTCGGATACCTGAATAGGTTATAAGTGGCCAAGTAAGGAACTAAATGGGTGGCGTGTTCCAAAAGGTAGTGGATGGTATTGGTTGTGTGGAAACAAGGCACGAAAAGTGCTACCTCCTAATTGGTCAGGGACATGTACTTTAGGGGCAATAATCCCTAATGTTACTATAAGAAAAGAATTGAGTAATAAATACCAAAAATCCTGGCTAAGAACATTCATAAGGAGACAAAAGAGGGTCAATAATCCTTTAATAGATCGACCTACTAGGTTGCAGTCATTTGTAAGGTGGCTGTTTCCACAACTGGGAGTGAGTGAACTTGAAAAAGCAATAGTAAATATTTCAGCAGTTATTGAAAAAAATAGGGAATAAAACCTCTGATGCCACTGCAGCTTTACAAGAGGAGGTTTCAGAAATTGCGAAAATAACTACCCAAAACAGGATGGCTCTAGATATGTTATTGGCATCTCAGGGAGGAGTATGTACAATAATAAATACTAGTTGCTGTGTATATGTGGATCAAAGCGGGAGAATTTCTACCGATCTAAATGAAATCTGGAAGCAGACTGAAATCTTACATGGGGTTCAGAAAGAGGATACCTCTTTTGGATTTGAAGAAACATGGAAATGGTTGACTTCCTGGTTCCCTGACGTGAGCTCATGGGTTAGAAAGTGTTTAACAATTTTGGGAATGGTGTTAGTAGTTTTTGTATGCGTTTATGTAGTGATTCAATGCATTTGTAGATGTTGTACAAAATTAATATGGGAAAGATTTTAAAAGAGTGAGACTAATATGAAAATGATCATATAAGTCTCAAAGGGGGGAATTGTTACAAGACAACCCTGGGAAGCTCAGAAGGAATGCGTGAACTAGGTAGATTAGGATAACTTCTAACATTAAGTCTGAAGTGGTCTAGAGGTAGCCACTTAGGTAAAACTTGCTTCATGAGTAGCTAAATTTGCTGAAGCCTTAGGCCACACTCCTAGTTCAGTAAGAAAGGGCCCCAGAGCTGGTGCAGGCTGGAAAGATAAGGGAGTTACAAGCAGTTTGCATTCCTGTGCCCCACACTCCGAAAGGGAGGATGTCAAGGCTTTGAAATAAGGCCTGCTTGGGCACCAGGACCTTGGGAAGCAAAACCTCCTCTCACTGCTGAAACAATGTTAATTAAGGGGTCTGGACTATCTCCCCCTTGTCAGGACTTTGGGAGATAACACCTACTGTCCCTGCTGGGGCAGTGTTAATTGATCTCCCCTCATCAGGACCTTGGGAGACAGGGGTGGGACCCGGGGAATGAAGAAATCACTAACCAATCAGTGTAAAAGGGAAAATTGCAAATCTGGCAATTTGTTTGTATAAATGCTACTTGAAAAGTTGGGGGGGGGTTGTGTGTGCTTGATTTGTGGGAAACGACCGAGCACCCAGGCTTGTGCAACTCTGAAATAAATAAGCAAATGTCTCTCCTGAGTGTGTAATTATTGGCTTATTGCACACCAGGCAACGAATCCACTTTTCGGACAACAGCAGCAGCCTCAGTGCCTGATATACGAGGGGCAGGCCAGTGCCTGCTGGCTGTGCTTGTGAGGTCACAGCAGCCTCACAGCCACAGTGCTTAATAGGCGAGTGGCAGGATCCTGTAAGCCAGCTTTTTTTGTGAGGTTAGAGCACTCTCATTGCCTCATAGGCCAGTGGCAGACCCCTGTTTGCTGGCTGTGCTTGTGAAGTCAAAGCAGTCCCAGTGCCTGATACACCAGGGGCAGGGCCCTGGCTGCATTCTGTGCTTGTGAGGTCACATTTGTCTCAGTGCTTCACAAGGCAGTGGCAGTCCCCTGGCTGTGCTTGTGAGGTCACAGCAGCCTCCATGCCCTATACGCCAGTGGCAGGCCAATGGATGATGGCTGTGCTTGTGAGGTCACAATAACCTCAGGGCCTGATAGGCCAGTGTCAGCTTCCTGGGTGCTGGCTGTGCTTGTGAAGTCAAAGCAGTCCCAGTGCATCATACACCAGGGGCATCCCCTGGCTGCTGGCGGTGCTTGTGAGGTCACAGCAGCCTCAGTGCCTCCTAGGCCAGTGTCAGGCTCATGGCTGCTTTCTGTGCTTGTGAGGTCACAGCAGCCTGAGTGCCTACTAGGCCAGGGGCAGGCTCCTGGCTGCTCGCTGTGCTTGTGAGGTCACAGCAGCCTCAGTGCTTCTCAGGGCAGTGGCAGGCTCCTGGCTGCTGGCTGGGCTTGTCAGGTGACAGCAGCCTCCGTGCCTCCTAGGCCAGTGGCATGCTCCTGGCTGCTCCTGTGCTTGTGAGGTCACAGCAGCCTCTGTGCCTCCTAGGCCACTGGCTAGCTCATGGCTGCTGGCTGAGCTTGTGAGGTCACAGCAGCCTCAGTGCCTCATAAGCCAGTGGCAGGCCCCTGACTGCTGGCTGTGCTTGTGAGGTCAAAGCAGCCTCTGTGCCTCCTAGGCAGTGGCAGTCCCCTGGCTGCTGGTTGTGCTTTTGAGGTCACAGCAGCCTCAGTGCCTCCTATGGCAGTGGCAGGCTCCTGGCTGCTGGCTGTGCTTGGGACGTCACAGCAGCCTCCGTGCCTCCAAGGCCAGTGGCAGGCTCATGGTTGCTCCTGTGCTTGTGAGGTCACAGCAGCCTCAGTGCCTCCTAGGCCAGTGGCAGGCTCATGGCTGCTGGCTGTGCTTGTGAGGTCACAGCAGCCTCAGTGACTCATAGGTTAGTCTACAGCGCCCCCTGCTGGCTGTGTTTGTGAGGTCACAGCAGCCTCAGTGCCTCCGAGGACATTGTCAGGCTCATGGCTGCTGGCTGTGCTTGTGAGGTCACAGCAGCCTCCGTGCCCTTTATGGCAGTGGCAGGCCCGTGACAGTGTGCTGTGCTTGTGAATAATTTGTAGTACAGAGGATCTGACAATGAAGGATAATCCTCTTTTTGCGAATCTGAAGGGCTATAAAGACCTGCTCTCTCTTGGCATGGCTCGGGCAACAGTTTGTGGTTTTTTAGGGGCGGCACTAATTGCGGCCCGGTGGGGTAGGCAAGGTGATAAAAAGACCATTGAGTCCTTGGGAGAACACATAAGAAACTCCCAGAGTCGAGCCAAAGAGACAATCGAGTTCTTGCAAGACTCCCGGAGTCGAGCCAAAGAGACAGTTGAGTCTTTGCAAGAACAGGTAAGAAACTTGCAAAGTCAACTCACTGCGGAGCGCAACCATACTCAGCGGCTTCACATAATCTTATCAGACTCACTAGACCGAGAGAGAATCCTGCGGTCTGAATTGGAAGAAAACAGGCGGGGCGTTGATGATAGTGAACCGGGATTCTCGAATTTGGCCGAACTAGACGGAAAACAGGCATCTGATCTAAAATCCATATATCCAATTAAAGAATTAGAAGACAGCAGGAACTGCTTTTATCCTGGAGATGGGAATGTAGTAATGAGACCCTTGATTAAAACGGAAACCACTGATAATGGTCAGGGGGGTATTCAACGACGTACCACGCGTATTATCCCCTATTCCCCTCAGGACTTGGCTAAAATACAGGAAAAATACTCCCGGGGCTCCCGGGAAACTGAAACTGAGTATGTGTGGAGAGTCTCCCTCACCGGGGGGGATCGCATTCTGCTGAGCGAAGATGAAGCTAGAGGATATTGGGGACCCAGAGTCTTTCTAACCACAAATGATAACAGGGAACCATGGTCCTTGACCCAGAGGGTAGCCTACTGGGCAGGAGGATTAGACCCAATGGAAAGAGGAGACCCTTTTTCTATTAAAACACCCACAGCGGGCCACATTCTGGAAAGCGTGCAGAAAACTGCTTGCCTCCAATTGATGCATGACCGTTTGCTGCTTCCGCAGCAGCCCTCCCCCATGCAGTGTGTGGCAGACCCCGAGAGGTCACATCCTCTGATCAGGGGACTTCCTGATGCTTTAAAACTATATGCTGTTCAGCTGCAAGACCGATTACGAACTCCCCGACCGAGACGAAGGGGAGGCCCCCCCGACATGACTTGGGGGGAGGTGGCACAGGAGCTAATTAATTACGGAAGGCGTATGGGATTCACTGGCCGGGGGAAACAAAGCATAAAGCAGAAATAAGAAGAGTTGAGGAAAGTGGGAGGCAATATAAATCCCTGCAACACCCACATCCTGGGAAACCGGTACGGGTGTTGGATAGCAGGAGACAATTATTATGGGCAGAAGGCATTTCAAAGGGAATTCCCAGAGAAGTCATGGATAGGTTACCAACTCCCAACCTGGAAGGTTTGGTAAGAAGTTGGGACAGGATAAGGGGAACCCCATCTTCCTCAAACCCCAGAGTTCCTCCTCCCTTATCCCAAGACCCCGTCTGCACCCCAGGACTCTTAAAACGAACCCTGAGACCGCACAATCCCGGATGGGCGTGACGAATATCTGATGCAGTAACTAAAGTCAATGGACGATGGGGAGTAAATGGCTGCCCCAGACTCGCTGCTTTTTGCCCTAATCCTCCATCCCTCTTACCTGGGACTGGGGAGAATAAGAAACCGAGGAATCCCTTGTATTACCCAGGACAACCGGTTCTAGTGGACTTACCCACTGTGGGACAAATACCTCTAGTACTAAAAGCTTCAAAAAATCTGTATGCATGGGTAGCTACTGATGCCCATGGGAAAGATCATAGAATCCATGCCAGGTGGATCCTCCCTTCCTTTTAGGTCAACAATGTAAAAGGAAGAGGGCACTGGGGAAGACTTGTCTTATGTTGAGCTTGAGTGTCCTCAACGATACTACCTGTGGTAGTTATAACAGTTATTTTTATCATTTTTTGTAATTGTGTGCTGCGATCATAATTAGCTTTATTGTTGAAAACACAACAGCCAAGAATGGCATTCTTAACCTGTGTTGGAAAGATACTTCTTGTCTTAATGTGCTTATATGTGCTATGGCAAACCTACCACCAGAATACACTTCTGGGGCTTGGTATTGTGCCGGCCGAATAGGTGATGGGGCAACCACCTTCTTCAGCCCTCTGGGCAACAGAGATGCAACTTACTTTCAATTCCCACCAGGGATAAACGGGCCATTTGCTCAGGGCATTGGAGCTAAGAAGGGGCATTACTGGATATGCAGGCACACAGCATATACATTTTTACCCACGGGGTGGTTGGGAATTTGTTATATAGGGATTATCAGACCTTTGTTTTTCCTTTTGCCAGAAACAAGTGGACCTCGGTTAGGCATAAAGGTATATGATAACCTTGGAGACAGAAGTGTTGCCTGTAAGACGCGATCCATTAAGGGAAATTTGGGCGGGACGCAAAAATGGGGAAATAATCAGACTACAAGCGGCTCTAGAAATTATTACCAACAAAACCGCTGACGCGATAGATCTTCTAACTTGGCAATCCCAACAGATGCGCACGGCAATCCTTCAGCACCACATGGTTTTTAGATTACCTGTTAGCTGAAGAGGGAGAAGTGTGTGGGAAATTAAATATTCCTAACTGTTGTTTGGAAATAGATGATGTAGGCGAAGTAGTTCTCCAGTTAACCAAAGATATCAGAAAAATAGCCCACGTCCCCGTCCAAACCTGGAATGGCTGGAGTGGCGATTTGTAGTCCTGGTTACTGGGGGCACCGTGGGTGAAACAGTTAATATTGTATTTGTTAGGTGCAGTTGCCGCCTTAATGTTCTTGTATAATTCCTTGCTTTGTTCAATTAATCGGACATGTTGTGTCAAATATGCAATTTGTTCCTACCACCTTGCCGGACGGCATAAAGAAAATCCGTGCCATCCATTGGCCGTGGCCAACCACAGTACCCATCATTTCCCAGTTTCTCCTGAAGGAGGAAATTGCATATTGACATCCACAGCGCATTTGCCAGCTGTTTTATGCCTATTGTAACAATCCTACCTCATTAACTCAGTTTTGATGTCTGTTTTGTAAAGTTAAATGTTGTTGAAGTTGTTAAAGAATAAGCTTGCATTGAGCAAGACCTCTGTTTAATCACTGTTAAGCACTTTATTTTTTACCCAAACCCATGTTGTTCCCACGACTTCCCCCCCGTCCCTAATTCTCTCTCCTTTCCTTCCTTGCTTGCTTGCTTGCTTTCTCTCTCTCTCTCTCCTGCTGCCAAGCTGCAATGTTGAGACACGGGGTGGTGTAGAGGACCGGTACTAAATGCGGTTTTGTCTTGACATTGCTGCTGCTGCTGCAAAGCTGCCGCTGCCAAGGTGTGTCGGGCAATGCCGCGCTGGCGCCCCCGGGAGCCGTCTGCGAAGTAAACAACCTCGTGCACCTGCACGGGGTAAAAAGGGTGCGAAAAGGGCAGAAGGGCGTCTCTAGGGCACGAACCGCACGTACTCATTTGCCATCTGTGCATGAGCAGGAGACCCCCAGATACCCCAGCCCATTTCTGGAAGGTTCCGAGAGGGCGGACTGCGCATGACGGTTAATCTGCATGGGAAGCGAGGAAGCACCTCCCAGAGGCCGGGCAAGAACCTATAAAAACTGCAGACTGTGTGAATGGGGGGGCTTGCTTGCGACGACTGAAGAACTCAAGCAGAGTCAGCGGAACCAGACGGGAGCTTCCCCCCTCTGCCCCCCCGCCCCGCCGCAAGGACTCCCAAAAGAAGAGGACCAACGGGACGCCGCTGGATCCACGGGTGGTGATATCTTTCTCTCTCTCTTCCCCTTTTCCTCTCTTTTTCCCTAAACGTGTGACGCGGGACATGTCTCGTTAGTTGATTCCATTTTGCCTTAATAAATCTTAAACTGGTTGGCTGGTGTCGTTTTCACCTTAATTGAGTGCAAGGGCATCACGAACTTGGTCGTTGGTCCTAAGGGGAGGGAGGTCGTCCTGAACGACTCCTTTCGGGCCGCGACACGTGTCTGATAGGTCACTGGCAGGCCCATAGCTGCTGGCTGTGCTTGTGAGGTCACAGCAGTCCTATAGCCTGATAGGCCAGTGGGATGGCTCCTGGCTGTTGGCTGTCCTTGTGAGGTCACAGCAGCCTCAGTGCCTGATAGGCCAGTTTGAGGCCAATGACTGCTGGGTGGGCTTGTGAGGTCACAGCAGCCTCAGTGCCTCATAGGCGAGAGAGAGGCCCCTGGCTGCTGGCTGTGTTTGTGAGTGTTAAAGAATAGTGAATTGAAACTGTCTAGAAATAGCTGCTTAGCACAACTTACATAAAACTTGCTTAGCATGAGTGGCTAGATTTGCTGAAGCCTTAGGCTGCATGTGGGAAAAGTAACGAATCTTTACCTAGTTTAATAAAAAATAGTGCCTCAGAGCTCATTCAGGCTGGGAAAATAAGGAAGCCACACGCAGTCTGCGCTCCTGTGTCTCCGACTCCGAGAGGGAAGACGCCAAAACAATTGGGAAAATAAGACCTTGGGAAACAGCCGCCAGACCCAACAAAAACAGAGGTACAACCATCATCAGAGACTGCAAAAAAACAAAAAAAAGGAGAAAACCAGCTTGCCTCAGAAAGATGATGAGACCCAATCAGGAGCAGGAGACCCCAGACCAAAAAATTACTATTGGGCTAACTACCGCGTGAGGGGTGGGAAATGGAAGTCGAAAAGACTATAATTACCCAGGATTTGTTTATGTTAGGGTCCCTCTTAGGAGGCACCCAGCTCGAGCTGTAATTACGGTACGCGCGTGATTAAAATTATCTGATTTGTTTTGATTTGCCTCTGAACTTTACTTGCGGGAACCTAGGGTCGAGCCCTGTTATGGTGGCCGACAGGCCTAATTTCCATAACAGTTTGGCACCCCACATGGGACCCTAGGCGACCACTGTTGGGGCCTCTCATCTCCAAACAATCATCTGGCGCCATCGGGTGAGTTCACCTGGGATCTTTGGCACCGAGAGGCACCGAGAAGGTGAGTCTTAAACTCCCGCCTAAATTCTAAATTCTGGTCTGGTAACAGTGCACTGAAAGGGTACGCGGACTGATCACCGTAAGGCGTACCAGGTGTGTGGGGGGGGTACGCGGGCTGGCCACTGTAAGGCATACCAGGGGGACAGGTAGGAGTCCCATCCCCAGGATTAGAGTGGGTTTTAAGTCCCAGCTCGGTCCGGCCGGAGGAGGGTTGTGCAGCCTGATCAGCATAAGGCGCACTGCAAAACTGTAAGACTGAAATCTAGAGTCACCGTGACTGGTGTGAGTGTAAACAGCACTGTGTGTTTGTGTGTGTGTGTGTGTGTGTGTGTGTGAGTGCGTGTAGCCTGGGAACCGATTGGGGCACCCGTCGGCTGAGAAGCCGCCTGCTGCGAAGGGACAGCAGTCCTAGCAGTTAAAGACTCGGGTGGTGTGAGTGCAGTTCCCAGAGAGCGAGAGAAAGAGAGGGAGAGAAATAGTGTGTGTGATCACACCAGCTACAGGGACTGGTGTTACCGGGAAGGAAGTGCACTGCCTGATTTGCTTAAGACGCACTTTTCAGGAACTCAGTATGGGAAATAATTTCGGCATAGAAAAGGGAACGCCCTTAGCCGAAATTTTGGTAAACTGGAGTAAGATTGATGGTACCAAAAATTTAGGGAGAAAAAGGTTAGTCCAACTATGTCAGGAGGATTGGCCGTTCCTGACTAAGGAAGGTAATCTGGCAGAGCGATGGCCACCCCAGGGGTCCTTCAGTTACCAGGAACTAACTTTCCTGCGTCATCATTTGCAGAATAGGTTCCCCAGACAAATGGATTACTGGTATGTATGGGACAACTGGGCATTTGCTAGACGAAAGGAGGCGCCTAGGAAAGAGAGACTCTTTCCTCAGAATGCTGTAAGTACCGCAGCTGCTGAAACGCTTGTGGAAACTATTCCACCCTATGCGCTACCCTCTGCTTCAGCTTCCCTACACCCCCGCTTGCCTTCCGCCCCCGCCTTTCAAGCTCCTCTGGAAGGCCTTCCTGTGCCAGGAGTGCCCCCACCCGGTCTGGAAGGGGTACCTCGGGTCGCCACAACACGAGTTTACCGACCCTGGAGACCCCAAGATTTAATTATATGGAGTCAACGGCTCCCCAGACTTAGGGATGATCCAGAAAGAGTGTTACAAATCATAAGGGGAATTATGCGGGCGTATGACCCTACCTGGGGAGATGTACAAATGCTCCTTGAATCTGTGTTCACTCCAGATGAAAGGTGCTCAATTTTGGATGCAAACCGCCGTTGGGCAGCAGAGGGGTGTGTTGGGGCTGCTCAAACAGCCTGGCCAGCTGTGGACCCCGGATGGAATCATAATGTAGATGCAGATTACAGGCAGTTGCAATTAGCCAGAGAGGGCTTAGAAGAAGCTATACGTTTGGCAGGACAAAAGACTGCAAATTGGTCTAAAGTAAGGGAGTGTCAGCAACAGGCAGAGGAACACCCCTCGGCTTTCTTTGCTAGGCTAATTAAGCAAGTCAGAATGTATGGGGGAGGACTAGACCCAGAAGCCGAGGCTAACAGGCCGCTAATGATTTCCACATTTGTAGACCAAGCAGCCCCGGACATTAGAAAGTAGTTTTCCAAACATGTTCCTGACTGGCCAGGAAAGCGAATGGATGAAATAATACGTTTAGCCACATTTGTGTATAATAGTCGAGAGGAGGAGAGGGCAAAAGAAAAGAGACAGCAAAAAAAAGAGGAAGTTAGTGTGTTAGCAGCTGTGTTAAGAGATGGATTTAGAGGACCCAGGGGGAGGGGACGTGAAAGAGCCAGGAGAGATAGATGGAACCAAAGTGAACGTGCTGTACAGTCAGGAGTTAATGATGTTTGTTATTATTGTGGGGAACAAGGACACTGGCAGCAGGAGTGCCCAGTGAGGCCCCGTGTAGTTAGGAACAGAGGAACCGGCATGAGACAATCAAACACTAAGGAGGAGACCAGGCGATTCCCAGTCAATCCACAATGAGAGGAAACAGGAGACTCAGAAAATACTGTGGAAATTGGAGTAAATGTATGGGATGTAGATTTGGATTTTGAGGGTCACGTAATGGCAATACAGAAGGTTTAGAAGTTCCCTTTCTAGTGGATACTGGAGCCACCCTTTCCCTTTTAAATTTTGAGCCTAAAGGATGCAAATCATCAGATAAAATAGTGATGCAAGGAGTGATGGGAAAGGGCGAATGAATGTTATCTAAGCCCTTATTACTCACTATTGGGGGTAAAACAGTGTGGGGACATTTTATAATTTCCACAGACGCACCTATATGCCTTTTGGGGAGAGATCTCCTGCAAGCCTTGGATACTCAGATCTGCTTACAGCTGGAAGGGATAAAGCTAATAATTATGGGTTCGTGTGTTCTGGCTAAGACACCAGAACCAGAGTCAACTAATCTGCAAATTCCAACAGGTTTAGAATCAGTTTCTAAAAAATTATGGAGCTCTTCAGGAATGGATGTGGGACTACTGAAATCAGCCAGTCCAGTCTCGATAAAAACAAAGGGGGGATTGCCTCCTGCAGTTAAACAATATCCTATCCCAAAGGAAGCAGAGAAGAGTATCCAAAAACAAACTGATCATTATCTGAAAATGGGTATCCTTAGAGTCTGTGAATCCCCATATAACACCCCAATTCTGCCAGTTAAAAAGAACAGGCAAGATGCTGATGGTGATCCAGAGTATCGCTTTGTACAAGACTTCAGGGCTATAAACCAACATGTAGTTGCTCCACATCCAGTAGTCCCCGACCCATCAACCATTTTACTACAGATACCCCACTGGGCAACTTATTTTACTGTGATTGACCTAACAGCAGCCTTTTTTAGTATACCGATAGCTGAAGATAGCCAAGATCTCTTTGCTTTCACTTGGAAGGGACAACAATTAACTTGGACAAGGCTGCCACAGGGATTTACTGGGTCTCCGACTGTTTTTTCGCGTATACTTAAAAATGACCTCTCAGATATCGAACTTCCAGGACATTCTGTATTAATACAATATGTAGATGATATGTTATTAGCAAGTAAAGATTATGAGACGTTTGAAAGATACTGTTTCTCTATGTAACGCTCTTGCAGAAAAAGGGCATCGAGCATCTCTGTCTAAACTCCAGCTGTGTCAAAGAGAGGTAAAATATTTGGGTTTTATCTTAAGAGAAGGACACAGGTTAGTTGATCCAGAACGAGTAAAGACAATTCTTGATATGCCTCGTCCTGTAACAAAAAAACAGCTTAGGGGATTTTTAGGAGCTGTAGGATTCTGCCGACCGTGGATTCCGGGGTTAGCAGAACTTACTAAGCCTCTGGTACAGGCAACAAAAAAGGAGGAGATAGAGCCTTTGGCCTGGGGCCCAGAAAGGGAGAAAGCTTTTACATCTGTGAAAAAAGCGTTGGTTTCAGCCCCTGCTCTTGGGTTACCAGATTATAGCAAACTATTTGAATTATTTGTCCATGAGCGACAGGGAGTAGCAAGTGGGGTACTCACCCAAAAACTAGGCCCTCACCGTAGACCAGTGGCCTATTACTCCACGCAACTAGATGAGGTAGCTAAAGGCACTCCAGGACGCATCAGAGCAATAGCAGCTACTGCAGCTCTTACTGAAAAAAACACGACCTGTGGTTTTGGGTCATTCATTGACTGTGTATGTGCCACATGAAGTAGAACTGTTAATGAAGCAATATGCGACTCGAGCACTATCCCCACAGAGAGCTGACCGCTATGAACTGATAATACTGCATGCAGATAATGTGACTTTCAAAAGATGCAATATTTTGAATCCAGCAACCGGTAATTACAGCACACGTGTGATTAAAATTTAATTTGTTTTGATTTGGCTCTGAACTTTACTTGGGGGAACCTAGGGTCGAGCCCTGTTATGGTGGCCGACAAGCCTAATTTCCGTAACAGGCCGATGAGGCTGCAAAAAGGGCAGCATTATCCATGTCAGTGGCAGCATTAGTTCCAGAGAGACTGTTAAAAATGGAAATTCCAGTATACACTGAAAAAGAAAATAAATTAGCAGAAATACTGAAATGCATAAAAACTCCTGAAGGATGGTGGGTGACATCTACTGGACAGTGTGTGGTAACTTTGCCGATAATGAAGAAGCTGATGAAGCAAATACATGATAGTACCCACATGGGAGCTGAGGCATTGGTTGAAACAGTTAAAAGATTTGCTGTGGGAGTTAGTATGTTAATAATTGCAAAGGGTATTACACAAAAATGTGAAATCTGTCTTAGAAATAATCCCAGGATTCAGAAGAAGCCCCCCCAGGGGAAGTAAAAAGGGGCTTCATGCCTGGGGATTACTGGCAAATTGATTTTTCTGAATTACCAAGATGTAATGGATATAAATATTTGTTGGTAATTGTTGACACCTTTTCAGGATGGCCTGAGGCTTTCCCGTGTCGTACCACTAAAGCAGGGGAGGTAGTGAAAATGTTATTAAAAGAAATCATACCAAGATTTAGGGTACCAGAAGGGTTTTCTTCAGATAGGGGACCTCATTTTATAGCAGAAATAGTACAACAAATCTCAAAAATACTACAAATTAAATGGGACTTACATACCCCCTGGAGGCCACAATCCAGTGGAAAAGTGGAAAGAATGAATCAAACAATTAAGAGACAGGTAGGAAAATTGTGTCAGGAGACTCAGATGAAATGGACTGATGTTTTACCTCTGGCATTATTAAGAACCAGAATAACCCCAAGGGTTAGGGAGAAAGTTAGTCCATTTGAGATTCTGTATGGCAAACCTTACACTGTAAATTTAACTGGAAATGAAATTCAAATGCACGTTAAGGGTGATCAAATTTTAAGTGATTATCTCTTGTCTATGGCAAAGGTTCTTCTCTCCGTAGGTACATCCAGTTATACTTTTAGATTACACCCGAGTGAAAGCAGTACCTCGAGAGACGTGGAAAGCTGAACAAGTTCAACCTCTAAAGTTAAAAATATATAAAGATATATGAGATGTATTAGAAGCGAATCGGTTTTAAATTTAGATTGTATTCAGGGAAAAAATGCTTTAATCTGATTGTTAGGAATAGGGTTAATATTGTTGTTACGGTATCTCTGTAAAAATGATGTTCTCCTTAACAACCAGGGGAGAAATGTGGTGGTTAGTTTTTCTAGGTTACCTGAGCCAAACAATTAAAGGGAATCAGGAAGGATTTTGGAGTCACAATCTCCATTTGGAAGTAATTACGAAATCTATGAAGATAGTTAACCAGAGGGATTGCTGGGTGTGTACCCACTTCCCTGAACTTTCCAACAAGGGCTTCCCACTAATTGGAGTGCCTATGAAACAACGAAACAGGAATGGGAAGTCCAGAGGGTGACAGGAGATTATTATCAATGTATCCAAAGATGTAATAATAGTAATAAATGGTGGGAGAAAACTATACTTTATGGAAAGCAACCGATCAACTGTACTGGAGCCATTAAGGTAGGAGGTCATAAAGATTGCTCTCGGATACCTGAATAGGTTATAAGTGGCCAAGTAAGGAACTAAATGGGTGGCGTGTTCCAAAAGGTAGTGGATGGTATTGGTTGTGTGGAAACAAGGCACGAAAAGTGCTACCTCCTAATTGGTCAGGGACATGTACTTTAGGGGCAATAATCCCTAATGTTACTATAAGAAAAGAATTGAGTAATAAATACCAAAAATCCTGGCTAAGAACATTCATAAGGAGACAAAAGAGGGTCAATAATCCTTTAATAGATCGACCTACTAGGTTGCAGTCATTTGTAAGGTGGCTGTTTCCACAACTGGGAGTGAGTGAACTTGAAAAAGCAATAGTAAATATTTCAGCAGTTATTGAAAAAAATAGGGAATAAAACCTCTGATGCCACTGCAGCTTTACAAGAGGAGGTTTCAGAAATTGCGAAAATAACTACCCAAAACAGGATGGCTCTAGATATGTTATTGGCATCTCAGGGAGGAGTATGTACAATAATAAATACTAGTTGCTGTGTATATGTGGATCAAAGCGGGAGAATTTCTACCGATCTAAATGAAATCTGGAAGCAGACTGAAATCTTACATGGGGTTCAGAAAGAGGATACCTCTTTTGGATTTGAAGAAACATGGAAATGGTTGACTTCCTGGTTCCCTGACGTGAGCTCATGGGTTAGAAAGTGTTTAACAATTTTGGGAATGGTGTTAGTAGTTTTTGTATGCGTTTATGTAGTGATTCAATGCATTTGTAGATGTTGTACAAAATTAATATGGGAAAGATTTTAAAAGAGTGAGACTAATATGAAAATGATCATATAAGTCTCAAAGGGGGGAATTGTTACAAGACAACCCTGGGAAGCTCAGAAGGAATGCGTGAACTAGGTAGATTAGGATAACTTCTAACATTAAGTCTGAAGTGGTCTAGAGGTAGCCACTTAGGTAAAACTTGCTTCATGAGTAGCTAAATTTGCTGAAGCCTTAGGCCACACTCCTAGTTCAGTAAGAAAGGGCCCCAGAGCTGGTGCAGGCTGGAAAGATAAGGGAGTTACAAGCAGTTTGCATTCCTGTGCCCCACACTCCGAAAGGGAGGATGTCAAGGCTTTGAAATAAGGCCTGCTTGGGCACCAGGACCTTGGGAAGCAAAACCTCCTCTCACTGCTGAAACAATGTTAATTAAGGGGTCTGGACTATCTCCCCCTTGTCAGGACTTTGGGAGATAACACCTACTGTCCCTGCTGGGGCAGTGTTAATTGATCTCCCCTCATCAGGACCTTGGGAGACAGGGGTGGGACCCGGGGAATGAAGAAATCACTAACCAATCAGTGTAAAAGGGAAAATTGCAAATCTGGCAATTTGTTTGTATAAATGCTACTTGAAAAGTTGGGGGGGGGTTGTGTGTGCTTGATTTGTGGGAAACGACCGAGCACCCAGGCTTGTGCAACTCTGAAATAAATAAGCAAATGTCTCTCCTGAGTGTGTAATTATTGGCTTATTGCACACCAGGCAACGAATCCACTTTTCGGACAACAGCAGCAGCCTCAGTGCCTGATATACGAGGGGCAGGCCAGTGCCTGCTGGCTGTGCTTGTGAGGTCACAGCAGCCTCACAGCCACAGTGCTTAATAGGCGAGTGGCAGGATCCTGTAAGCCAGCTTTTTTTGTGAGGTTAGAGCACTCTCATTGCCTCATAGGCCAGTGGCAGACCCCTGTTTGCTGGCTGTGCTTGTGAAGTCAAAGCAGTCCCAGTGCCTGATACACCAGGGGCAGGGCCCTGGCTGCATTCTGTGCTTGTGAGGTCACATTTGTCTCAGTGCTTCACAAGGCAGTGGCAGTCCCCTGGCTGTGCTTGTGAGGTCACAGCAGCCTCCATGCCCTATACGCCAGTGGCAGGCCAATGGATGATGGCTGTGCTTGTGAGGTCACAATAACCTCAGGGCCTGATAGGCCAGTGTCAGCTTCCTGGGTGCTGGCTGTGCTTGTGAAGTCAAAGCAGTCCCAGTGCATCATACACCAGGGGCATCCCCTGGCTGCTGGCGGTGCTTGTGAGGTCACAGCAGCCTCAGTGCCTCCTAGGCCAGTGTCAGGCTCATGGCTGCTTTCTGTGCTTGTGAGGTCACAGCAGCCTGAGTGCCTACTAGGCCAGGGGCAGGCTCCTGGCTGCTCGCTGTGCTTGTGAGGTCACAGCAGCCTCAGTGCTTCTCAGGGCAGTGGCAGGCTCCTGGCTGCTGGCTGGGCTTGTCAGGTGACAGCAGCCTCCGTGCCTCCTAGGCCAGTGGCATGCTCCTGGCTGCTCCTGTGCTTGTGAGGTCACAGCAGCCTCTGTGCCTCCTAGGCCACTGGCTAGCTCATGGCTGCTGGCTGAGCTTGTGAGGTCACAGCAGCCTCAGTGCCTCATAAGCCAGTGGCAGGCCCCTGACTGCTGGCTGTGCTTGTGAGGTCAAAGCAGCCTCTGTGCCTCCTAGGCAGTGGCAGTCCCCTGGCTGCTGGTTGTGCTTTTGAGGTCACAGCAGCCTCAGTGCCTCCTATGGCAGTGGCAGGCTCCTGGCTGCTGGCTGTGCTTGGGACGTCACAGCAGCCTCCGTGCCTCCAAGGCCAGTGGCAGGCTCATGGTTGCTCCTGTGCTTGTGAGGTCACAGCAGCCTCAGTGCCTCCTAGGCCAGTGGCAGGCTCATGGCTGCTGGCTGTGCTTGTGAGGTCACAGCAGCCTCAGTGACTCATAGGTTAGTCTACAGCGCCCCCTGCTGGCTGTGTTTGTGAGGTCACAGCAGCCTCAGTGCCTCCGAGGACATTGTCAGGCTCATGGCTGCTGGCTGTGCTTGTGAGGTCACAGCAGCCTCCGTGCCCTTTATGGCAGTGGCAGGCCCGTGACAGTGTGCTGTGCTTGTGAATAATTTGTAGTACAGAGGATCCGACAATGAAGGATAATCCTCTTTTTGCGAATCTGAAGGGCTATAAAGACCTGCTCTCTCTTGGCATGGCTCGGGCAACAGTTTGTGGTTTTTTAGGGGCGGCACTAATTGCGGCCCGGTGGGGTAGGCAAGGTGATAAAAAGACCATTGAGTCCTTGGGAGAACACATAAGAAACTCCCAGAGTCGAGCCAAAGAGACAATCGAGTTCTTGCAAGACTCCCGGAGTCGAGCCAAAGAGACAGTTGAGTCTTTGCAAGAACAGGTAAGAAACTTGCAAAGTCAACTCACTGCGGAGCGCAACCATACTCAGCGGCTTCACATAATCTTATCAGACTCACTAGACCGAGAGAGAATCCTGCGGTCTGAATTGGAAGAAAACAGGCGGGGCGTTGATGATAGTGAACCGGGATTCTCGAATTTGGCCGAACTAGACGGAAAACAGGCATCTGATCTAAAATCCATATATCCAATTAAAGAATTAGAAGACAGCAGGAACTGCTTTTATCCTGGAGATGGGAATGTAGTAATGAGACCCTTGATTAAAACGGAAACCACTGATAATGGTCAGGGGGGTATTCAACGACGTACCACGCGTATTATCCCCTATTCCCCTCAGGACTTGGCTAAAATACAGGAAAAATACTCCCGGGGCTCCCGGGAAACTGAAACTGAGTATGTGTGGAGAGTCTCCCTCACCGGGGGGGATCGCATTCTGCTGAGCGAAGATGAAGCTAGAGGATATTGGGGACCCAGAGTCTTTCTAACCACAAATGATAACAGGGAACCATGGTCCTTGACCCAGAGGGTAGCCTACTGGGCAGGAGGATTAGACCCAATGGAAAGAGGAGACCCTTTTTCTATTAAAACACCCACAGCGGGCCACATTCTGGAAAGCGTGCAGAAAACTGCTTGCCTCCAATTGATGCATGACCGTTTGCTGCTTCCGCAGCAGCCCTCCCCCATGCAGTGTGTGGCAGACCCCGAGAGGTCACATCCTCTGATCAGGGGACTTCCTGATGCTTTAAAACTATATGCTGTTCAGCTGCAAGACCGATTACGAACTCCCCGACCGAGACGAAGGGGAGGCCCCCCCGACATGACTTGGGGGGAGGTGGCACAGGAGCTAATTAATTACGGAAGGCGTATGGGATTCACTGGCCGGGGGAAACAAAGCATAAAGCAGAAATAAGAAGAGTTGAGGAAAGTGGGAGGCAATATAAATCCCTGCAACACCCACATCCTGGGAAACCGGTACGGGTGTTGGATAGCAGGAGACAATTATTATGGGCAGAAGGCATTTCAAAGGGAATTCCCAGAGAAGTCATGGATAGGTTACCAACTCCCAACCTGGAAGGTTTGGTAAGAAGTTGGGACAGGATAAGGGGAACCCCATCTTCCTCAAACCCCAGAGTTCCTCCTCCCTTATCCCAAGACCCCGTCTGCACCCCAGGACTCTTAAAACGAACCCTGAGACCGCACAATCCCGGATGGGCGCGACGAATATCTGATGCAGTAACTAAAGTCAATGGACGATGGGGAGTAAATGGCTGCCCCAGACTCGCTGCTTTTTGCCCTAATCCTCCATCCCTCTTACCTGGGACTGGGGAGAATAAGAAACCGAGGAATCCCTTGTATTACCCAGGACAACCGGTTCTAGTGGACTTACCCACTGTGGGACAAATACCTCTAGTACTAAAAGCTTCAAAAAATCTGTATGCATGGGTAGCTACTGATGCCCATGGGAAAGATCATAGAATCCATGCCAGGTGGATCCTCCCTTCCTTTTAGGTCAACAATGTAAAAGGAAGAGGGCACTGGGGAAGACTTGTCTTATGTTGAGCTTGAGTGTCCTCAACGATACTACCTGTGGTAGTTATAACAGTTATTTTTATCATTTTTTGTAATTGTGTGCTGCGATCATAATTAGCTTTATTGTTGAAAACACAACAGCCAAGAATGGCATTCTTAACCTGTGTTGGAAAGATACTTCTTGTCTTAATGTGCTTATATGTGCTATGGCAAACCTACCACCAGAATACACTTCTGGGGCTTGGTATTGTGCCGGCCGAATAGGTGATGGGGCAACCACCTTCTTCAGCCCTCTGGGCAACAGAGATGCAACTTACTTTCAATTCCCACCAGGGATAAACGGGCCATTTGCTCAGGGCATTGGAGCTAAGAAGGGGCATTACTGGATATGCAGGCACACAGCATATACATTTTTACCCACGGGGTGGTTGGGAATTTGTTATATAGGGATTATCAGACCTTTGTTTTTCCTTTTGCCAGAAACAAGTGGACCTCGGTTAGGCATAAAGGTATATGATAACCTTGGAGACAGAAGTGTTGCCTGTAAGACGCGATCCATTAAGGGAAATTTGGGCGGGACGCAAAAATGGGGAAATAATCAGACTACAAGCGGCTCTAGAAATTATTACCAACAAAACCGCTGACGCGATAGATCTTCTAACTTGGCAATCCCAACAGATGCGCACGGCAATCCTTCAGCACCACATGGTTTTTAGATTACCTGTTAGCTGAAGAGGGAGAAGTGTGTGGGAAATTAAATATTCCTAACTGTTGTTTGGAAATAGATGATGTAGGCGAAGTAGTTCTCCAGTTAACCAAAGATATCAGAAAAATAGCCCACGTCCCCGTCCAAACCTGGAATGGCTGGAGTGGCGATTTGTAGTCCTGGTTACTGGGGGCACCGTGGGTGAAACAGTTAATATTGTATTTGTTAGGTGCAGTTGCCGCCTTAATGTTCTTGTATAATTCCTTGCTTTGTTCAATTAATCGGACATGTTGTGTCAAATATGCAATTTGTTCCTACCACCTTGCCGGACGGCATAAAGAAAATCCGTGCCATCCATTGGCCGTGGCCAACCACAGTACCCATCATTTCCCAGTTTCTCCTGAAGGAGGAAATTGCATATTGACATCCACAGCGCATTTGCCAGCTGTTTTATGCCTATTGTAACAATCCTACCTCATTAACTCAGTTTTGATGTCTGTTTTGTAAAGTTAAATGTTGTTGAAGTTGTTAAAGAATAAGCTTGCATTGAGCAAGACCTCTGTTTAATCACTGTTAAGCACTTTATTTTTTACCCAAACCCATGTTGTTCCCACGACTTCCCCCCCGTCCCTAATTCTCTCTCCTTTCCTTCCTTGCTTGCTTGCTTGCTTTCTCTCTCTCTCTCTCCTGCTGCCAAGCTGCAATGTTGAGACACGGGGTGGTGTAGAGGACCGGTACTAAATGCGGTTTTGTCTTGACATTGCTGCTGCTGCTGCAAAGCTGCCGCTGCCAAGGTGTGTCGGGCAATGCCGCGCTGGCGCCCCCGGGAGCCGTCTGCGAAGTAAACAACCTCGTGCACCTGCACGGGGTAAAAAGGGTGCGAAAAGGGCAGAAGGGCGTCTCTAGGGCACGAACCGCACGTACTCATTTGCCATCTGTGCATGAGCAGGAGACCCCCAGATACCCCAGCCCATTTCTGGAAGGTTCCGAGAGGGCGGACTGCGCATGACGGTTAATCTGCATGGGAAGCGAGGAAGCACCTCCCAGAGGCCGGGCAAGAACCTATAAAAACTGCAGACTGTGTGAATGGGGGGGCTTGCTTGCGACGACTGAAGAACTCAAGCAGAGTCAGCGGAACCAGACGGGAGCTTCCCCCCTCTGCCCCCCCGCCCCGCCGCAAGGACTCCCAAAAGAAGAGGACCAACGGGACGCCGCTGGATCCACGGGTGGTGATATCTTTCTCTCTCTCTTCCCCTTTTCCTCTCTTTTTCCCTAAACGTGTGACGCGGGACATGTCTCGTTAGTTGATTCCATTTTGCCTTAATAAATCTTAAACTGGTTGGCTGGTGTCGTTTTCACCTTAATTGAGTGCAAGGGCATCACGAACTTGGTCGTTGGTCCTAAGGGGAGGGAGGTCATCCTGAACGACTCCTTTCGGGCCGCGACACGTGTCTGATAGGTCACTGGCAGGCCCATAGCTGCTGGCTGTGCTTGTGAGGTCACAGCAGTCCTACAGCCTGATAGGCCAGTGGCAGACCCACAGCTGCTGGCTTTGCTTGTGAGGTCACAGCAGCCTCAGTGTCTTATAGGCCAGTGGCAGGCTCATGGCTGCTTTCTGTGCTTGTGAGGTCACAGCAGCCTCAGTGCTTCACAGGCCAGTGGCAGGCACGTGGCTGCTGGCTGTGCTTTTCAGGTTACAGAAGCTTCAGTGCCAGGTATGCCAGTTCGAGGCCAATGACTGCTGGGTGGGCTTGTGAGGTCAGAGAAGCCTCAGTGCCCTATAGGGCAGTGGCAGGCCCATAGCTGCTCACTGGGCTTCTGAGGTCACAGCAGCCTCCATGCCCTTTAGGGCAGTGGCAGGCCCCTGACTATTTACTGTGCTTCTGAGTTGACAGCAGCGTCAGCGCCTCATCAGGCAGTTGGAGGCCAATGGCTGCTGGCTGTGCTTGTGAGGTCACAGCAGCCTCAGTGCCTGACAGGCCCATGGGAGGCCAATGTCTGCTTGGTGTGCTTTTGAGGTCACAGCAGCCTCCGTGCCTCATAGGCCAGTGGCAGGCCCGAAGCTGCTGGCTGTGCTTGTAACGTCACAGCAGTCCTATTTCCTGATAGGCTTGTGGCAGGCCTCTGTCTGCTGGCTGCCTTTTGAGGTCACATTTGTCTCTGTACCTTATAGGGCAGTGGGAGGCCTCTGGCTCCTCGCTGTGCTTGTGAGGTCCCATCAGCCTCCTTTTCCTGTAGGCCAGAGGGAGGCCAATGGCTGCTTGGTGTGCTGGTGAGGTCAGAGCAAACTCAGTGCCTGTTTGGACAGTGGCAGGCCAATGGCTGCTGGCTGTGCTTGTGAGGTCACAGCAGCCTCCGTTCCCTATAGGCCAGTGGCAGGCCCATAGCTGCTGGCTGTGCTTGTGAGGTCACAGCAGTCCTAGTTCCTGATAGGGCCGTGGAAGGCCCCTGTGTGCTGGATGCCTTTTGAGGTCACATTTGTCTCTGTACCTTATAGGTCAGTGGGAGGCCCCTGGCTACTCGCTGTGCTTGTGAGGTCCCATCAGCCTCCTTTTCTTGTAGGCCAGTGGCAGACCAAATGCTGCTGGCTGTGCTTGTCAGGTCACAACACTCCTACAGCCTGATTGGCCAGCAGCAGGCCCCTGGCTGCTGGCTGTGCTTGTGAGGTCACAGCAGCCTCAGTGCCTCATAGCACAGTGGCAGGCCCATAGCTGCTGGCTGTGCTTGTGAGGTCACAGCAGCCTCAGTGCCCTATAGGGCAGTGGCAGGCCCTTGGCTGCTGCCTGGGCTCGTGAGGTCACAGCAGCCTCCGTTCCCTTTAGGCCAGTGGCAGGCCCCTGGCTACTGGCTGTGCTTGTCAGGTCACAGCAGTCCTATTGCCTGATAGGCAAGTGGCAGACCCACAGCTGCTGGCTTTGCTTGTGAGGTCACAGCAGCCTCAGTGTCTTATAGGGCAGTGGCAGGCCCCTGTCTGCTGGCTGTGCTTGTGAGGTCACAGCAGCCTCAGTGCTTCACAGGCCAGTGGCAGGCTCATGGCTGCTTTCTGTGCTTGTCAGGTCACAGTAGCCTCAGTGCTTCTCAGGGCAGTGGCAGGCTCCTGGCTGCTGGCTGTGCTTGTCAGGTGACAGCAGCCTGAGTGCCTCCTAGGCCAGTGGCATGCTCCTGGCTGCTCCTGTGCTTGTGAGGTCACAGCAGCCTCCATGCCTCCTTGGCCACTGGCTAGCTCATGGCTGCTGGCGGTGCTTGTGAGGTCACAGCAACCTCAGTGCCTCCTAAGCCAGTGGCAGGCCCCTGACTGCTGGCTGTGCTGGTGAGGTCACAGCAGCCTCAGTGCCTCCTAGGCCAGTGGCAGGCTCATGGCTGCTGGCTGTGTTTGTGAGGTCACAGCAGCCTCAGTGCCTCCAAGGCCAGTGGCAGGCTCTTGGCTGCTGGCTGTGCTTGTGAGGTCACAGCACCCTCAGTGCCTCATAGGGCAGTGGCAGGCTCATGGCTGCTGGCTGTGCTTGTGAGGTCACAGCAGCCTCAGTGCCTCCCAGGCGACTGGCAAGCTCATGGCTGCTGGCTGGGCTTGTGATGTCACAGCAGCCTCCGTGCCTGATAAGCCACTGGTAGGCTAATGGTTGCTAGGTGTGCTTGTGAGGTCACAGTAGCCTCAGTGCCTCCTAGGCCAGTGTCAGGCTCATGGCTGCTGGCCGAGCTTGTGAGGTCACAGCAGCCTCAGGGCCTCATAGGTTAGGGGCAAGCGCCCCCTTCTGTTTGTACTTGTCAGGTCACAACAGCCTCCGTGCCTCCTAGGCCAGTGACAGACCCACAGCTGCTGGCTGTGCTTGTAAGGTCACAGCAGTCCTATTTCCTGATAGGCCTGTGGCAGGCCTCTGTCTGCTGACTGCCTTTTGAGGTCATATTTGTCTCTGTATCTTATAGGGCAGTGGTAGGATCCTGGCTGCTGGCTGTGCTTGTGAGGTCACAGCAGCCTCAGTGCCTCCGAGGCCAGTGGCAGGCTCATGACTGCTTTCTGTGCTTGTGAGGTCACAGCAGCCTCCGTGCCTCAAAGGCCAGTGGCAGGCTCATGGCTGCTTTCTGTGCTTGTCAGGTCACAGCAGCCTCAGTGCTTCTCAGGGCAGTGGCAGGCTCCTGGCTGCTGGCTGTGCTTGTCAGATGACAGCAGCCTGAGTGCCTCCTAGGCCAGTGGCATGCTCCTGGCTGCTCCTGTGCTTGTGAGGTCACAGCAGCCTCCATGCCTCCTTGGCCACTGGCTAGCTCATGGCTGCTGGCGGTGCTTGTGAGGTCACAGCAACCTCAGTGCCTCCTAAGCCAGTGGCAGGCCCCTGACTGCTGGCTGTGCTGGTGAGGTCACAGCAGCCTCAGTGCCTCCGAGGCCAGTGGCAGGCTCATGGCTACTGGCTGTGCTTGTGAGGTCACAGCAGCCTCAGTGCCTCCAAGGCCAGTGGCAGGCTCTTGGCTGCTGGCTGTGCTTGTGAGGTCACAGCACCCTCAGTGCCCCATAGGACAGTGGCAGGCTCCTGGCTGCTGGCTGTGCTTGTGAGGTCACAGCAGCCTCAGTGCCTCCCAGGCGACTGGCAAGCTCATGGCTGCTGGCTGGGCTTGTGAGGTCACAGCAGCCTCAGGGCCTCATAGGTTAGGGGCAAGCGCTCCCTTCTGTTTGTGCTTGTCAGGTCACAGCAGCCTCCGTGCCTCGTAGGCCAGTGGCAGTCCCCTTCCTGCTGGTTGTGCTTTTGAGGTCACAGCAGCCTCAGTGCCTCCTATGGCAGTGGCAGGCTCCTGGCTGCTGGCTGTGCTGGTGAGGTCACAGCAGCCTGAGTGCCTCATAGGTTAGTCTACAGCGCCTCCTGCTGGCTGTGCTTGTGAGGTCACAGCAGCCTCAGTGCCTCCGAGGCCAGTGTCAGGCTCATGGCTGCTGGCTGAGCTTGGGAGGTCACAGCAGTCTGAGTGCCTCCTAGGCCAGTAGCAGGCTCCTGGCTGCTGGCTGTGCTTGTGAGGTCACAGCAGCCTCAGTGCCTCCGAGGCCAGTGTCAGGCTCATGGCTGCTGGCCGAGCTTGGGAGGTCACAGGAGCCTGAGTGCCTCCTAGGTCAGAAACAGGCTCCTGGCTGCTGGCTGTGCTTGTGAGGTCACAGCAGCCTCAGTGCCTCCGAGGCCAGTGTCAGGCTCATGGCTGCTGGCTGTGCTTGTGAGGTCACAGCAGCCTCAGTGCCTCCTAGGTCAGAAACAGGCTCCTGGCTGCTGGCTGTGCTTGGGAGGTCACAGCAGCCTCATTGCCTCCTAGGCCAGTGGCAGGCTCCTGGATGCTGGCTGTGCTTGTGAGGTCACAGCAGCCTCACTGCCTCCTACGCCAGTGTCAGGCTCCTGGCTGCTGGCTGCGCTTGTGAGGTCACAGCAGCCTCAGTGCCTCCTAGGCCAGTGGCAGGCCCATAGCTGCTGGCTGTGCTTGTCAGGTCACAGCAGTCCTATTCCTGATAGGCCCGTGGGAGGCCTCTGTCTGCTGGCTGCCTTTTGAGGTCACATTTGTCTCTGTACCTTATAGGGCAGTGGGAGACCGCTGGCTACTCGCTGTGCTTGTGAGGTCACATCAGCCTCCTTTTCCTGTAGGCCAGTGGCAGACCCACAGCTGCTGGCTTTGCTTGTGACGTCACAGCAGCCTCAGTGTCTTACAGGCAGTGGCAGGCTCATGGCTGCTGGCTGTGCTTGTGAGGTCACAGCAGCCTCCGTGCCTTTTATGGCAGTGGCAGGCTCGCGACAGTGTGCTGTGCTTGTGAGGTCAGATCAGTGTCAGCGCCTCATCGGGCAGTGGAAGGCCAATGGCTGCTGGCTGTGTTTGTTAGGTCACATCAGCCTCCGTTCCCTATAGGCCAGTGGCAGGCCCTTCACTGCTGGCTGTGCTTGTGAGCTCACAGCAGTGTCAGCGCCTCATCAGGCAGTGGCAGGCCCCTGGCTGCTGGCTGTGCTTGTGAGGTCACAGCAGTCTGAGTGACTGTTAGGCCAGTGGCAGGCCTCTGGCTGCTGGCTGATTTTGTGAGGTCACAGCAGCCTCAGTGCCTCATATGCCAGTGCGATGCCCTGGCTGCTGGCTGCTGGCTGTGCTTGTGAGGTCACAGCAGTCCTGTTGCCTGATAGGCCAGTGGCAGGCCCATGGCTGCTGGCTGCATTTTGAGGTCACCTTTGTCTTAGTGCCTCATTGGCCAGTGGGATGCCCATGGCTGCTGGCTGTACTTGTGATGTCACGGAAGTACCAGTGCCTGATAGGGCAGTGACAGCTCCATGCCTGCTGGCTGCGTTATGAGGTCACTTTTGTCTCGGGGCCTCATAGGGCAGTTGGATGCCCATGCCTGCTGGCCGTGCTTGTCAGGTCACAGCAGTCCTGTTGCCTGATAGGCCAGTTCAAGGCCAATGACTGCTGTGAGGTCAGAGAAGCCTCAGTGCCCTATAGGCCAGTGGGAGGCCCATAGCTGCTGGCTGTGCTTGTGAGGTCACAGCAGCCTCAGTGCCCTATAGGGCAGTTTCAGGCCCATACATGCTGGCTGTGCTTGTGAGGTCACAGCAGCCTCAGTGCTTCACAGGCCAATGGCAGGCCCCTGGCTGCTGGCTGTGCTTGTGAGGTCACAGCAGCCTCCGTGCCCTTTATGGCAGTGGCAGGCCCGTGACAGTGTGCTGTGCTTGTGAATAATTTGTAGTACAGAGGATCTGACAATGAAGGATAATCCTCTTTTTGAGAATCTGAAGGGCTATAAAGCCCTGCTCTCTCTTGGCATGGCTCGGGCAACAGTTTGTGGTGTTTTAGGGGCAGCACTAATTGCTGCCCGGTGGGGGAGGCAAGGTGATAAAAAGACCATTGAGTCCTTGGGAGAACACATAAGAAACTCCCAGAGTCGAGCCAAAGAGACAATCGAGTTCTTGCAAGACTCCCGGAGTCGAGCCAAAGAGACAGTTGAGTCTTTGCAAGAACAGGTAAGAAACTTGCAAAGTCAACTCACTGCGGAGCGCAACCTTACTCAGCGGCTTCACATAATCTTATCAGACTCACTAGACCGAGAGAGAATCCTGCGGTCTGAATTGGAAGAAAACAGGCGTGGGGTTAATGATAGTGAACCGGGATTCTCGAATTTGGCCGAACTAGACGGAAAACAGGCATCTGATCTAAAATCCATATATCCAATTAAAGAATTAGAAGACAGCAGGAACTGCTTTTATCCTGGAGATGGGAATGTAGTAATGAGACCCTTGATTAAAACGGAAACCACTGATAATGGTCAGGGGGGTATTCAACGACGTACCACGCGTATTATCCCCTATTCCCCTCAGGACTTGGCTAAAATACAGGAAAAATACTCCCGGGGCTCCCGGGAAACTGAAACTGAGTATGTGTGGAGAGTCTCCCTCACCGGGGGGGATCGCATTCTGCTGAGCGAAGATGAAGCTAGAGGATATTGGGGACCCAGAGTCTTTCTAACCACAAATGATAACAGGGAACCATGGTCCTTGACCCAGAGGGTAGCCTACTGGGCAGGAGGATTAGACCCAATGGAAAGAGGAGACCCTTTTTCTATTAAAACACCCACAGCGGGCCACATTCTGGAAAGCGTGCAGAAAACTGCTTGCCTCCAATTGATGCATGACCGTTTGCTGCTTCCGCAGCAGCCCTCCCCCATGCAGTGTGTGGCAGACCCCGAGAGGTTACATCCTCTGATCAGGGGACTTCCTGATGCTGTTCAGCTGCAAGACCGATTACGAACTCCCCGACTGAGACGAAGGGGAGGCCCCCCCGACATGACTTGGGGGGAGGTGGCACAGGAGCTAATTAATTACGGAAGGCGTATGGGATTCACTGGCCAGGGGGAAACAAAGCATAAAGCAGAAATAAGAAGAGTTGAGGAAAGTGGGAGGCAATATAAATCACTGCAACACCCACATCCTGGGAAACCGGTACGGGTGTTGGATAGCAGGAGACAATTATTATGGGCAGAAGGCATTTCAAAGGGAATTCCCAGAGAAGTCATGGATAGGTTACCAACTCCCAACCTGGAAGGTTTGGTAAGAAGTTGGGACAGGATAAGGGGAACCCCATCTTCCTCAAACCCCAAAGTTCCTCCTCCCTTATCCCAAGACCCCGTCTGCACCCCAGGACTCTTAAAACGAACCCTGAGACCGCACAATCCCGGATGGGCGTGACGAATATCTGATGCAGTAACTAAAGTCAATGGACGATGGGGAGTAAATGGCTGCCCCAGACTCGCTGCTTTTTGCCCTAATCCTCCATCCCTCTTACCTGGGACTGGGGAGAATAAGAAACCGAGGAATCCCTTGTATTACCCGGGATAACCGGTTCTAGTGGACTTACCCACTGTGGGACAAATACCTCTAGTACTAAAAGCTTCAAAAAATCTGTATGCATGGGTAGCTACTGATGCCCATGGGAAAGATCATAGAATCCATGCCAGGTGGATCCTCCCTTCCTTTTAGGTCAACAATGTAAAAGGAAGAGGACACTGGGGAAGAAGACTTGTCTTATGTTGAGCTTGAGTGTCCTCAACGATACTACCTGTGGTAGTTATAACAGTTATTTTTATCATTTTTTGTAATTGTGTGCTGCGATCATAATTAGCTTTATTGTTGAAAACACAACAGCCAAGAATGGCATTCTTAACTTGTGTTGGAAAGATACTTCTTGTCTTAATGTGCTTATATGTGCTATGGCAAACCTACCACCAGAATACACTTCTGGGGCTTGGTATTGTACCGGCCGAATAGGTGATGGGGCAACCACCTTCTTCAGCCCTCTGGGCAACAGAGATGCAACTTACTTTCAATTCCCACCAGGGATAAACGGGCCATTTGCTCAGGGCATTGGAGCTAAGAAGGGGCATTACTGGATATGCAGGCACACAGCATATACATTTTTACCCACGGGGTGGTTGGGAATTTGTTATATAGGGATTATCAGACCTTTGTTTTTCCTTTTGCCAGAAACAAGTGGACCTCGGTTAGGCATAAAGGTATATGATAACCTTGGAGACAGAAGTGTTGCCTGTAAGACGCGATCCATTAAGGGAAATTTGGGCGGGACGCAAAAATGGGGAAATAATCAGACTACAAGCGGCTCTAGAAATTATTACCAACAAAACCGCTGACACGATAGATCTTCTAACTTGGCAATCCCAACAGATGCGCACGGCAATCCTTCAGCACCACATGGTTTTTAGATTACCTGTTAGCTGAAGAGGGAGAAGTGTGTGGGAAATTAAATATTCCTAACTGTTGTTTGGAAATAGATGATGTAGGCGAAGTAGTTCTCCAGTTAACCAAAGATATCAGAAAAATAGCCCACGTCCCCGTCCAAACCTGGAATGGCTGGAGTGGCGATTTGTAGTCCTGGTTACTGGGGGCACCGTGGGTGAAACAGTTAATATTGTATTTGTTAGGTGCAGTTGCCGCCTTAATGTTCTTGTATAATTCCTTGCTTTGTTCAATTAATCGGACATGTTGTGTCAAATATGCAATTTGTTCCTACCACCTTGCCGGACGGCATAAAGAAAATCCGTGCCATCCATTGGCCGTGGCCAACCACAGTACCCATCATTTCCCAGTTTCTCCTGAAGGAGGAAATTGCATATTGACATCCACAGCGCATTTGCCAGCTGTTTTATGCCTATTGTAACAATCCTACCTCATTAACTCAGTTTTGATGTCTGTTTTGTAAAGTTAAATGTTGTTGAAGTTGTTAAAGAATAAGCTTGCATTGAGCAAGACCTCTGTTTAATCACTGTTAAGCACTTTATTTTTTACCCAAACCCATGTTGTTCCCACGACTTCCCCCCCGTCCCTAATTCTCTCTCCTTTCCTTCCTTGCTTGCTTGCTTGCTTTCTCTCTCTCTCTCTCCTGCTGCCAAGCTGCAATGTTGAGACACGGGGTGGTGTAGAGGACCGGTACTAAATGCGGTTTTGTCTTGACATTGCTGCTGCTGCTGCAAAGCTGCCGCTGCCAAGGTGTGTCGGGCAATGCCGCGCTGGCGCCCCCGGGAGCCGTCTGCGAAGTAAACAACCTCGTGCACCTGCACGGGGTAAAAAGGGTGCGAAAAGGGCAGAAGGGCGTCTCTAGGGCACGAACCGCACGTACTCATTTGCCATCTGTGCATGAGCAGGAGACCCCCAGATACCCCAGCCCATTTCTGGAAGGTTCCGAGAGGGCGGACTGCGCATGACGGTTAATCTGCATGGGAAGCGAGGAAGCACCTCCCAGAGGCCGGGCAAGAACCTATAAAAACTGCAGACTGTGTGAATGGGGGGGCTTGCTTGCGACGACTGAAGAACTCAAGCAGAGTCAGCGGAACCAGACGGGAGCTTCCCCCCTCTGCCCCCCCGCCCCGCCGCAAGGACTCCCAAAAGAAGAGGACCAACGGGACGCCGCTGGATCCACGGGTGGTGATATCTTTCTCTCTCTCTTCCCCTTTTCCTCTCTTTTTCCCTAAACGTGTGACGCGGGACATGTCTCGTTAGTTGATTCCATTTTGCCTTAATAAATCTTAAACTGGTTGGTTGGTGTCGTTTTCACCTTAATTGAGTGCAAGGGCATCACGAACTTGGTCGTTGGTCCTAAGGGGAGGGAGGTCGTCCTGAACGACTCCTTTCGGGCCGCGACACGTGTCTGATAGGTCACTGGCAGGCCCATAGCTGCTGGCTGTGCTTGTGAGGTCACAGCAGTCCTATAGCCTGATAGGCCAGTGGGATGGCTCCTGGCTGTTGGCTGTCCTTGTGAGGTCACAGCAGCCTCAGTGCCTGATAGGCCAGTTTGAGGCCAATGACTGCTGGGTGGGCTTGTGAGGTCACAGCAGCCTCAGTGCCTCATAGGCGAGAGAGAGGCCCCTGGCTGCTGGCTGTGTTTGTGAGTGTTAAAGAATAGTGAATTGAAACTGTCTAGAAATAGCTGCTTAGCACAACTTACATAAAACTTGCTTAGCATGAGTGGCTAGATTTGCTGAAGCCTTAGGCTGCATGTGGGAAAAGTAACGAATCTTTACCTAGTTTAATAAAAAATAGTGCCTCAGAGCTCATTCAGGCTGGGAAAATAAGGAAGCCACACGCAGTCTGCGCTCCTGTGTCTCCGACTCCGAGAGGGAAGACGCCAAAACAATTGGGAAAATAAGACCTTGGGAAACAGCCGCCAGACCCAACAAAAACAGAGGTACAACCATCATCAGAGACTGCAAAAAAACAAAAAAAAGGAGAAAACCAGCTTGCCTCAGAAAGATGATGAGACCCAATCAGGAGCAGGAGACCCCAGACCAAAAAATTACTATTGGGCTAACTACCGCGTGAGGGGTGGGAAATGGAAGTCGAAAAGACTATAATTACCCAGGATTTGTTTATGTTAGGGTCCCTCTTAGGAGGCACCCAGCTCGAGCTGTAATTACGGTACGCGCGTGATTAAAATTATCTGATTTGTTTTGATTTGCCTCTGAACTTTACTTGCGGGAACCTAGGGTCGAGCCCTGTTATGGTGGCCGACAGGCCTAATTTCCATAACAGTTTGGCACCCCACATGGGACCCTAGGCGACCACTGTTGGGGCCTCTCATCTCCAAACAATCATCTGGCGCCATCGGGTGAGTTCACCTGGGATCTTTGGCACCGAGAGGCACCGAGAAGGTGAGTCTTAAACTCCCGCCTAAATTCTAAATTCTGGTCTGGTAACAGTGCACTGAAAGGGTACGCGGACTGATCACCGTAAGGCGTACCAGGTGTGTGTGGGGGGTACGCGGGCTGGCCACTGTAAGGCATACCAGGGGGACAGGTAGGAGTCCCATCCCCAGGATTAGAGTGGGTTTTAAGTCCCAGCTCGGTCCGGCCGGAGGAGGGTTGTGCAGCCTGATCAGCATAAGGCGCACTGCAAAACTGTAAGACTGAAATCTAGAGTCACCGTGACTGGTGTGAGTGTAAACAGCACTGTGTGTTTGTGTGTGTGTGTGTGTGTGTGTGTGTGAGTGCGTGTAGCCTGGGAACCGATTGGGGCACCCGTCGGCTGAGAAGCCGCCTGCTGCGAAGGGACAGCAGTCCTAGCAGTTAAAGACTCGGGTGGTGTGAGTGCAGTTCCCAGAGAGCGAGAGAAAGAGAGGGAGAGAAATAGTGTGTGTGATCACACCAGCTACAGGGACTGGTGTTACCGGGAAGGAAGTGCACTGCCTGATTTGCTTAAGACGCACTTTTCAGGAACTCAGTATGGGAAATAATTTCGGCATAGAAAAGGGAACGCCCTTAGCCGAAATTTTGGTAAACTGGAGTAAGATTGATGGTACCAAAAATTTAGGGAGAAAAAGGTTAGTCCAACTATGTCAGGAGGATTGGCCGTTCCTGACTAAGGAAGGTAATCTGGCAGAGCGATGGCCACCCCAGGGGTCCTTCAGTTACCAGGAACTAACTTTCCTGCGTCATCATTTGCAGAATAGGTTCCCCAGACAAATGGATTACTGGTATGTATGGGACAACTGGGCATTTGCTAGACGAAAGGAGGCGCCTAGGAAAGAGAGACTCTTTCCTCAGAATGCTGTAAGTACCGCAGCTGCTGAAACGCTTGTGGAAACTATTCCACCCTATGCTCTACCCTCTGCTTCAGCTTCCCTACACCCCCGCTTGCCTTCCGCCCCCGCCTTTCAAGCTCCTCTGGAAGGCCTTCCTGTGCCAGGAGTGCCCCCACCCGGTCTGGAAGGGGTACCTCGGGTCGCCACAACACGAGTTTACCGACCCTGGAGACCCCAAGATTTAATTATATGGAGTCAACGGCTCCCCAGACTTAGGGATGATCCAGAAAGAGTGTTACAAATCATAAGGGGAATTATGCGGGCGTATGACCCTACCTGGGGAGATGTACAAATGCTCCTTGAATCTGTGTTCACTCCAGATGAAAGGTGCTCAATTTTGGATGCAAACCGCCGTTGGGCAGCAGAGGGGTGTGTTGGGGCTGCTCAAACAGCCTGGCCAGCTGTGGACCCCGGATGGAATCATAATGTAGATGCAGATTACAGGCAGTTGCAATTAGCCAGAGAGGGCTTAGAAGAAGCTATACGTTTGGCAGGACAAAAGACTGCAAATTGGTCTAAAGTAAGGGAGTGTCAGCAACAGGCAGAGGAACACCCCTCGGCTTTCTTTGCTAGGCTAATTAAGCAAGTCAGAATGTATGGGGGAGGACTAGACCCAGAAGCCGAGGCTAACAGGCCGCTAATGATTTCCACATTTGTAGACCAAGCAGCCCCGGACATTAGAAAGTAGTTTTCCAAACATGTTCCTGACTGGCCAGGAAAGCGAATGGATGAAATAATACGTTTAGCCACATTTGTGTATAATAGTCGAGAGGAGGAGAGGGCAAAAGAAAAGAGACAGCAAAAAAAAGAGGAAGTTAGTGTGTTAGCAGCTGTGTTAAGAGATGGATTTAGAGGACCCAGGGGGAGGGGACGTGAAAGAGCCAGGAGAGATAGATGGAACCAAAGTGAACGTGCTGTACAGTCAGGAGTTAATGATGTTTGTTATTATTGTGGGGAACAAGGACACTGGCAGCAGGAGTGCCCAGTGAGGCCCCGTGTAGTTAGGAACAGAGGAACCGGCATGAGACAATCAAACACTAAGGAGGAGACCAGGCGATTCCCAGTCAATCCACAATGAGAGGAAACAGGAGACTCAGAAAATACTGTGGAAATTGGAGTAAATGTATGGGATGTAGATTTGGATTTTGAGGGTCACGTAATGGCAATACAGAAGGTTTAGAAGTTCCCTTTCTAGTGGATACTGGAGCCACCCTTTCCCTTTTAAATTTTGAGCCTAAAGGATGCAAATCATCAGATAAAATAGTGATGCAAGGAGTGATGGGAAAGGGCAAATGAATGTTATCTAAGCCCTTATTACTCACTATTGGGGGTAAAACAGTGTGGGGACATTTTATAATTTCCACAGACGCACCTATATGCCTTTTGGGGAGAGATCTCCTGCAAGCCTTGGATACTCAGATCTGCTTACAGCCGGAAGGGATAAAGCTAATAATTATGGGTTCGTGTGTTCTGGCTAAGACACCAGAACCAGAGTCAACTAATCTGCAAATTCCAACAGGTTTAGAATCAGTTTCTAAAAAATTATGGAGCTCTTCAGGAATGGATGTGGGACTACTGAAATCAGCCAGTCCAGTCTCGATAAAAACAAAGGGGGGATTGCCTCCTGCAGTTAAACAATATCCTATCCCAAAGGAAGCAGAGAAGAATATCCAAAAACAAACTGATCATTATCTGAAAATGGGTATCCTTAGAGTCTGTGAATCCCCATATAACACCCCAATTCTGCCAGTTAAAAAGAACAGGCAAGATGCTGATGGTGATCCAGAGTATCGCTTTGTACAAGACTTCAGGGCTATAAACCAACATGTAGTTGCTCCACATCCAGTAGTCCCCGACCCATCAACCATTTTACTACAGATACCCCACTGGGCAACTTATTTTACTGTGATTGACCTAACAGCAGCCTTTTTTAGTATACCGATAGCTGAAGATAGCCAAGATCTCTTTGCTTTCACTTGGAAGGGACAACAATTAACTTGGACAAGGCTGCCACAGGGATTTACTGGGTCTCCGACTGTTTTTTCGCGTATACTTAAAAATGACCTCTCAGATATCGAACTTCCAGGACATTCTGTATTAATACAATATGTAGATGATATGTTATTAGCAAGTAAAGATTATGAGACATGTTTGAAAGATACTGTTTCTCTATGTAACGCTCTTGCAGAAAAAGGGCATCGAGCATCTCTGTCTAAACTCCAGCTGTGTCAAAGAGAGGTAAAATATTTGGGTTTTATCTTAAGAGAAGGACACAGGTTAGTTGATCCAGAACGAGTAAAGACAATTCTTGATATGCCTCGTCCTGTAACAAAAAAACAGCTTAGGGGATTTTTAGGAGCTGTAGGATTCTGCCGACCGTGGATTCCGGGGTTAGCAGAACTTACTAAGCCTCTGGTACAGGCAACAAAAAAGGAGGAGATAGAGCCTTTGGCCTGGGGCCCAGAAAGGGAGAAAGCTTTTACATCTGTGAAAAAAGCGTTGGTTTCAGCCCCTGCTCTTGGGTTACCAGATTATAGCAAACTATTTGAATTATTTGTCCATGAGCGACAGGGAGTAGCAAGTGGGGTACTCACCCAAAAACTAGGCCCTCACCGTAGACCAGTGGCCTATTACTCCACGCAACTAGATGAGGTAGCTAAAGGCACTCCAGGACGCATCAGAGCAATAGCAGCTACTGCAGCTCTTACTGAAAAAAACACGACCTGTGGTTTTGGGTCATTCATTGACTGTGTATGTGCCACATGAAGTAGAACTGTTAATGAAGCAATATGCGACTCGAGCACTATCCCCACAGAGAGCTGACCGCTATGAACTGATAATACTGCATGCAGATAATGTGACTTTCAAAAGATGCAATATTTTGAATCCAGCAACCGGTAATTACAGCACACGTGTGATTAAAATTTAATTTGTTTTGATTTGGCTCTGAACTTTACTTGGGGGAACCTAGGGTCGAGCCCTGTTATGGTGGCCGACAAGCCTAATTTCCGTAACAGGCCGATGAGGCTGCAAAAAGGGCAGCATTATCCATGTCAGTGGCAGCATTAGTTCCAGAGAGACTGTTAAAAATGGAAATTCCAGTATACACTGAAAAAGAAAATAAATTAGCAGAAATACTGAAATGCATAAAAACTCCTGAAGGATGGTGGGTGACATCTACTGGACAGTGTGTGGTAACTTTGCCGATAATGAAGAAGCTGATGAAGC